>NC_056733.1:407140712-407446300 GCF_019279795.1 Protopterus annectens | reverse complement strand
TCCCCGCTACTGAAACATTCTTTACAATTTAAAAAATTTAAAAAATATGACATGTACATTTATATTTCTTTTATGTTTAATAGTCTGTAGGGGCATGTCATTGTGTTGTGTTTATTCATTTCAGTGGACTCTGTTGGTGTGTACTTTGGGCACTTTGGGCTTCTGGGGGCGTGTCAGCACGACAGCCTGAGACCGCCCCCTACGCCAGCTTACATGGCGGTGTTAAACTTGGGTGTGATTCAGCATGCTCCTTGAATATGAAACGTGCAGGCATCACTCAGTTTAACACTGCAGCCTCCGTGTAAGGTTATACTCTTACGGGCTTCATGAATCCCGGG
Source organism: Protopterus annectens (assembly GCF_019279795.1). Taxonomy (NCBI): domain Eukaryota; kingdom Metazoa; phylum Chordata; order Ceratodontiformes; family Protopteridae; genus Protopterus; species Protopterus annectens. Next base: position 407,445,962 of record NC_056733.1, on the reverse strand, counting down.
GATTATCTCTATGGCCCAATTTTTTTCAGTCCTATTTTCCATCCAACTCTTTTTTCATGAATAGAATTATATTTTTTGTTAGCCTATATAAATGCATTACAATACATTTTTTCTTGTTCACTATTTTGAAATACTTAATAAGTAATCCATTTAGTCCTTTGCCATTTATTTCTTTATCCTGCTCTACTTTTAAGAGTTTTAAAAATTGTGCTAGCTTGTATCAAACAGACTATATATTTTTTTCAGTTTTCCCATATTGTTTCTTTCATGGTTCATGTGTGTGATTATCATTTAAGCGTTAAGTAAACATAATGAATTATTATAAGATTTTTAAAAAAATTCTCTTCAAACTCTGCAAAAAATGTATGCAATGATTTCTTTTATCATTTGTGATTTAAACATAATTTTTTATCAACACTGATTTTATTTGAAGTTATTAAGTGTTATAGAAATATGTTATGAATACATTTAACTGCATAATGATCATTTCTTTTTGTAATAATGTTTACGTTTGAAACGAGTTAATACAATAGCCTAATATATTTATGGTAGCTCTTCAACTTTCTTTTACTATCAAAATGTTTGAAGTTGTAATAAGATAAGGGTATATTAAACTATTCAGTGTTCTGAGATGCAATTATATTATTATCACCTCTTCTTTTTTCTTTTTCTTGCCTTTCTGTCTCTGCTTATTCATGTTATTTGGATGAAGACATATGTCAAAGTTAATTTGTATATTTTGAATTTAATAATTACATCTATTAACTGGCCTTGTGTGACCTTATTGCTGCTTGTATAATAGTATATAGACGTGTCCTTAATAAACATATATTTTCTGAGGATTGTGATATGTCTGTAGGTCATAAGGTACTGAAATACATTTTAAATATGTGAACTAAACACCAAAGAGAAAATTCAGTTGGACATGAAAATTAAGCTAATAACTTTAGTGTCATTATTCATTGATGTCTCAAAATAGGGAAATGAATCTTTGCAAAGAAGGATAGAGCTGTGTTACTCTTTCACAGTGTTCATCTGAAACTCTTCATAAATTGTTATAGTAGAAATTTAAAAAAGGTATTTGGAATGAAGATAAACAATAATGGGAAATATATAAAACTTAAATAATAGAAGAAAAAGAAATTAAATAATAGAACATGTAACTTCCTTTCTCTTTCCACATATCTTAGTTTCACTTGAATTCTGTCCCTTTGTTTTTTTTCTTTTTCTATATGAAATCAACAAATTTATTTTTAATACCTATATATCTTTGTTTACTGTATTGTGAGGTAGTGAACTCTGTTTTGATTTTGAAGTTGCGCCTTTTAAGGCAGGGAATAATTTTTGTTATTAAGGGGTAGTCTTGTTATATATTTTTTCCAAACTAGGCTAAAGAGTCAATAATTCCATTATAGGGTTATCATTTATTGGTTAATAGATTAGTGTTTGGACCTACAGGTATCATGGGGCTGATCACAAAATTTGGACTCAACTAGGACAACTTTATAGATAAATATAATGAGGACATTCTGAAGTAGTACATCTCACCATTATTTACATATTGTGACCCCTATTTCCTTTGAAATTTGTATTAATCATCTGTTTCTAAATGGATATTTATTGAACTTTAACATTTTAGTTGCTTTACTGTTTTAATCAATTAATTTACTTATTTCAACGTTTATAACATGACATGTTTGTTGAAGCTGAGTTTTACTGTATTCTGTTAAAATGTAAATAAAAATATAAAAAATACATTCTCTTTATAAAGACCAAAGCCATTCCAGAAAAATGGTTTGTGAGCGTAATATCAGATTTGGTAAAGCAGAAGAAAAAGAATAATAAGTGGCAGCCTAGATGAATGTAGAAGGAAATTGAAAGCTAATTAAGAATCTCAAGAGAAATGGACAGGATGAGGAATGAATTGATAGAAGATGACCAAGGGGCAGTCCTGCTGCATTAACTTATTTATGAATTTGTTCTTTGTTTGCTGACCAGGCAGGTGTACTGGTAATTTGAACCTTTCCAACCATGACCCAGGTTATTCCTTACAGGAAATCAAGTACAAACTGTATTAGCATTGTAAACAAAATGTCAGAGCATCATACTTACAAATAGTAACTACATGATATTTCCAAGTAACAATCAGGAGAGGGAGCCAAAGAGGGTGGGTTGAGTGGTGAGTATGAAATGGGGAAGGTGTAGAGAAATGAATGAAATGTCGCAGCACAAAGGTAGTATGAAAAACGGAAAGACTACCACAAATGATTCATAAGGACAACACAGATGGTATGAAAAGAAAAGAGTTTTGCAGAGATACTAGGAGCACTGATAAGACTCCTAGGTAGGTATAGTTCAGTGAAATTTCATTACTGTGAGGTGCACAAACCCTGTACAAAACCTTTTTTTCTTTTAGTTTTCACCTTTGATAGTTTGGCCTGCATTATTTTAGCTTACAGTATACTTGACAGTGGGAGACAATAAACTGTTCCAGTCTTCCCTTTAAGTGCATTTACTATCCTACATTCTTCCTCCTTTCTTGCTTCACTACCTTTCTTAGGTTCATAAGTATCTACTAGGCTAACAGCCACAAGGGCCTTTTTTAAGCCTAGCCATGTATCCTAAATCTCCGACAAGTTCTGGTACCCTTGATAAGTGTAAGCAGGAGCTTGGGAAATGAAACGTTTACAAGCAGGGGCCTGGGAGATGAACTATTTACAGGTTGCCTGTGTCCATTACAGACTTAGGCGGCAAACAAAGGATGAATTTCCTGTTCCCCATCCAATTGTCCAACTTGTCCCATGTATTGTTGAATGTCTGTGTGGATTTCCTTACCATCATTCCTTCATAGTCATTCCAAGGCTCCACTACTGTGTCTATGTAGTAGTACTCTTGTAGCTTCAGAGTGCACTCATTACAGCCTTCTGTCTATGATGCCTCTTCTCCTCCCTACCTGTCCTGTTCAAGATGACCACTTCACAAACCTTAATGTTACCTTACACACCCATCTTGTATCTCCTCCGTCTAGCTCCACTCCTCTTGTCTCTGACCTTGTCTGTCTTTTCACCTCTGCTCTGTGCACTCTCATGGTGGCTTTTCTTATAACTTCTTCTAGCAGCTTGATGTCCTTTTACTATGGCATCCAGAACAACGCAGAGTACCCATGGTGTGAACTGACCAGAGCCTGGTATGGTGTCAACATTACATTTTTTTTGGAGTCTACCTCCTGAAAATGAGTCCTAACATTGCCACTTCTACTTTCTTCTACTTTGTTGATTGTGATCCATTCCAGGTGTAACCAATACCCACTTCCTCCTTTCTGCGGTGCTATCATAATTTCCATTCCTTATGATATTTCCCACTAGAGTAGTGTTGGACAAATATAGTAATTTGCATTTGTATCCATTAAACCTCAACTACTGCCTTTCTGGCCACTGGGTTATCCTTTCTAAATTATTACTTGCCCCATCATTTACTGCTGCAGCTTTTTTTAAGTCATTACAGAAGTGGGTTATCTCTCCGGTGTCTGAAACAAACTTAGAGAAGGTTACTGGAATCAGGACTGACCACTTGCAATACTCCTCTAGTCAGTTTCCTTATTCTTAACATCATCCATCCTTCATTAACCATGTCCTACCAATTCTTTAGTGACAGCCATTCTTTACAGTTTTTCTAGCAGCTACCAATAAACATGAATGAAGTCAAGTCTGCTACATCTACCAATGATCTCCTGTCAGCTTTTCATGTACTCCAGTCATAATACTGGATCAGATTTGACTAATAGCTTTTTATAGGTTCTTATCCTAGAGATGGTTGTTCTCTCTGAGATCAGCGTGAAATCCTTGTAGGAGGTTACTGTACTCTGTCTAACATTCCAATGGCACTGGCCAGTAATTTGCTGAAGATCTTAATCAGGGAAATGCCAGTACATTGATGAAATTATTCCTGAATACTTGTTCCCTTGTGCTATCTGCCTCCTAAGGGCAACTACTTCCCTCTCCACCACCTCTCTTTGTGCCTGTCCATCACTCTCCTAATCTTTGTCCTAGCTTCTTACCAGCATAACATTCTTACTTCATGAAGACTGAAACAAATGATTCACTCAGTAGTGCTGATTTTTTTCTCTCTCACTCTTCCATCTTTTCAGTCTGGCCAGGACCATCCTGCCTTCCTTCCTTACTTACTTACTTCTTTCCTTCAGTTATACACCTAAAATCCATTGATGGTCCTCGTGTTCTCTTTCACTAACTCCCTTTCAGTTTAAGGCTTTGCTCCCTTCACTACATTTTATGCCCTTCCGCTTGCATCCTTCTTCTGTTTCCTCCACCTCTCCATGCCCTCTTGTATTACAATTTTATATACTGTTCTTCACCCTAATCACCAGTCTTACATTTCAATTGTTCTACTTTCTCATTTCTTTTCCCTAGCTTGAGTATTTGACCATTCCTGTATTTTATCCCCATAGTTTACCCTAGACCACTAACTTACCTTTATATATCTGGGGCTCAGCATAACCCACTGCCATAAAATTACTTACCACTAACTTTGTCTTTTTATTCTGACCCTTCTTGCTGGATTCTAAATCACACTGATATGATCATTTCTGTCTAATGTCTGTTTCACGTTGAGATGCTTGATTCCCTTCTTTTTGTTTAGGATTATATCAAAATTGTGTACTTTCTTGTACAGTCCTATACCCACAAGATTGAAACTTTCATCAGTTAACTCCCCCTCTTTCTTTTTACCCTGGAGCTTTGAATTTCTCTCTTGGCTCCTAGCAAATGCATGACCCCTTCGGATATAATCCTGCTTCTCTTACCCTGTATTTTTATTAATTATTCCAGTCTGTCATGCTCTTCCCTTGACATGTTTGAGAGCAGATACACTGTATCAGTCAACTAACACTTATCCATTTCATTTGCTTTTACTGCCAGGGTCACATGATGCAATTAAGGTTTCTGTTTTTAAGAATTTAAGTGGAGTGCTATTTTAAGGTTTTAGTTCTGAAGAAGTTCCTGTAATAATTTTCAATGGAATGAAAGCACTTGTTTTTAATCTTAGTGTAGTTTTTATTATATAAGTTCATGTATTATTAAAGTTTGGTGTTTGATTCCAATGTGTGATTTCTGGAGCCGGGTCTTCTAGCAGGTGTTTTTTACTGCCAGAGTGATTACCTAGGATTCTGACTTTGTCTGTTCTTTTCCCCTCTTCAAGGGGTGATGCTCCCCCTCATCTCTGTCTTTGCAATTAATGCTCCATATTTATGTACACTCCACCTCCAGTCTTTCTTTCTGTGTGCCTTTTGGATAACCTATAGTCAGACAGCTCCAAGTCCCATCCCATCTTATCACTGCCCAATCTTCCTGTAAATATATGCAGTTTTCATCCTATGCACTATGTGATGTTGGCTTCTATAAGGCTAGCCGTGGCTGTTATCTCCATTTAATCTCTTCTCTTATCTTGGTTTCTTTCTAACCTTTTGATGGGTGTTCTAATTATTTCACCTTTTGCTTTTCTCTGTGTTATTTTAGCTGCTTTTACTCTTCTGTCAACCTCTACTTATGTCATCTTATCCTCTGCCTACTCCATTCAACATTTTCCTGGCTACTGGCTTTCTGTTACCTCCTCCTATGCAGCCTTACTATGCAAAACACTATCATCATTTTTGCCTGTGTTCCATCCTGAAATTCCCCCTTTCTCCTGCAGACCCCATAACCTCAGCTGCCTGAAGACTGCTAGAGCCAAACATCTGCTCCACCTCAAGAATGCCTCACAGCTGTCTCATACACTGCTCTCTGCCAACCTAAACTACAGCTTTCATGCTCTACCATTCTTGGATTCTCTGATTTTTTATTTTACTATTGCTGTTTTTATAGATTTGTGTAACTATATATTTTTCCAAGTTAACTAGAGATTTTTAGGTCTTTCTTTATCTAGTGTCAGGCAGTCATTCCTGTAGGTTCACTAGAGTATTTTACCGTAATTTTAAGACTGTCATGTCTAGAAGAATTCTAGGATACAGATTGAACATACAAGTAGTTTGAGAGCCATAGCTTTTTTTCTTATTGATTCTGATTAAACACATTCTGTTTCCAGCTATTTTACACATAAAGGAAAGATTAAAAATGTCCAGTAAAGGCAGAAGTATGAGAACTTGTTTTTGTGTATTGAAAGTTAGAAAAGAGAATAGCTAATAATTTATACCACAGAAGCAAGATATGTGTGTCCGAGAATTAAATTGCAAACTAGAAGGGAGGAACAGTAAAAAGAAGTAGATCCCGATGATTAGCATGAATGTGATATGTCAAAAAAATAAGAGAAATTAGTAGACATTAAAAAATAAACATAAGAGAGAATGTTATACCAGTTTGAGAGGATGCACTTTTACATGAGTGTCTTACACTGTAGGCTGAGGGTTAATGAACTGGCAGAACTGTTGTTGGACAACTCCTTTTGGCATGTTTTTTTTCTTGTAGGCTCCTGGATGCTATAGTGGCAGTGAACTAGAGAAGCAGTTTCTGTTTTATTTACTCCCCCAATCTGATAAACAAGATTTAAATGTATTTTGTCTCCCCTTAGCTGTTGTTCGGTAAAAATAGTTAGCTTAAGCTATAGCTTTAGGTTTTCAACTTATAGCTGTTGCTAGTGTATAATACTAAGAAAAACAAAATTACCTTATAGCTGTTTTGTGATTACTGCAGTCTGATGTGATTTCCCTAGAGCGTTGTTTACAAATAAGTTAAATCTACTTGCTTTAAAAATAAAAACCACCAAGAAACTACAGTTCCTTTAACTTTCCATCTACCTTCAACCAAGACCATTTTGTTGGTTGTTTTTTTCTGGTCAAAAGCACACTGACTGGCTCTACCAGCTACTTTCGCTCTCGCTTCACTCGGGCTCTCTCTGCTTCCCTACCCTACCACCATTTCCCACACACCTCTGCTATGCCTAAACATATTCTCAAATAGCCACACCCAGAAGTAAAGCAATTTTATCACAGCTAAGATAAATCCAAATTTATATCACTCCAATTATCCAAATAACCTTTATTGTACTAATTCCCATATATCACACTCCACTTGCTTAATTACCTGCAACTTTACATATTTTAGTGTAATAAGTCATAACCGGACAAAAGAATAGTTTTAAATCCCCAACATAGCAATACTGAATTACAATTAACAATTATTCCTATCCACCCATAACATTTTTACTTTAACTTAGACATATCTGAAACATTAATAGTAAGCAATATGATAACTTTATACCCATCAGTCCTGCTATTTCTATTACAGCTCACATAACCTCTTACCATACAGAACTTAACAACACACAATGTATCTTAACTAACCCCTTCCCAGACCCATTACAATTAAAACATACAAATTTAATTATAGCATCAACTATCTATAATCCCACAAACATAAACCATGCACCATTTACCTTACTCACGCAACAGTCTTACCCTAATGTTAGACAAAAATATGATAGGTTTATATCAAAATACTTAAAATTTATAGTTCACATTACATTGCAGCTCATACTTAGTGGGGACATTCACTCCAACTGTGGCCCCTCAAACAGATCTAACCATCTAGAACTTCACACCCCAACCCATCCCCAACAGCTGTTAACTCTCCCCAGAAAAGGTATGAACTTAATACTAGTTAATATAAACATCAGGAGGATCATGAACAAAATTCAAGAATTGCATGCCACCCTTGCTCTATTATACTCCAGATATAGCCCTTATGATAAAAACTTGGCTAAAACCAGACATCTCTAACAAAGAAATACTTCCCCCAGGGAACAACATATGTATGCTAGATAGACAACAGAAAAGAGGCAGTAGTATCACCTTTCTATAAAAAATAATCTCAATTTAGAAACTCTGGACATAACTATCCCAAACTTTAAAAACAGCGAAATGCTGTTTACAAAACTAACAATTAATCCAAAGAAACATATGAACATAGTGTGAGCCTACATCCCACCTAGGAACAACCTGACTAGTCTAGAACACATCCTAAATTGAACAGCAGCATCCCTCCCTCAGGAAATATATAATAGGTAACTTTAATGTGGACTGGCTCTTCTGCAACTCTCAAAATCCCTCTGACTGCATTAACTTACACAGTTTCTTACAAACAATCCAAAATTGTACTAGAGCAGACAAAACATCAAATAAACATTCATTCCTAGACTGGATCCTTACAAACATGCCAGATTTATCCCTACACTCTGGCTTCCTCCCAGAAAGCCTCAGTGACCATATTCCAACTTACATTCTCCTACACCAAACAAATCCACATAAACTCATCACTTAACACCATATCTGAGATAAGAAAAAAATTATCCCCCAAGATTTCATAACTAGATTAAAAACATGCAATTGGGTACCACTCAAAGATCTCCCTTTAGATACTGCAGTTGAATTCTTTAACTCAACTTTCCTCAATATCCTAAACATCTTGACCCCCCCCCCCAGAACAATAAGGATAAAATCCAATTATGCTCCCCGCTAACCAAAGAAACAAGATCACTGTTAATAACTAGAGATAAGGCCTGGGAGAAATGGCTGAACAACAAAACTACAACTAACAAACAAACATATCTAGAACTGTGAAATAAAGCTAAAAACATATTAGACAGGACAAAATAAAATACTACAGCAGTGTCCAGTCAAAAAAAAATCAAAGAAACCCAAAGGTATTCTGGGCTGCCATCAACAAAATCCTACAGCCAGGACAAACTAGTTCTCCTTTCCCAACACTCACCGATACTAAAGACAACATAGCCTTACAATTTAACAGATACTTCACTCAATCATTCTAGCCCACACAAACAATAATTGTTCTTCCCCTACCCAGACTCACATAGTACCCACACTAGATCCCAATAGCTTCTCATTCCACCTGTCCCAATAAACACCATAGTTAAATATCGCAAAAGGATTAAACCTACTGCACTTGCTGCTGACTATCTACCTGCCGAATATCTAAAAATCACTGCAGAAGCAATATCCTATCCAGTATCCATATTAATAAATTGATCCATCTCAGGACAACAAGTCCCTAAAATTTGAAAAGTATCATAAATCATCCCCCTACATAAACGTGAAAACTCGACAGAATTATCAAATTACCAGCCAGTAGCTATACTATCAGTATTATCAAAAAATATTTGAGAGGTGCATCTATTCACAAATCATGAACTATCTAATAACCAACAATCTTCTGTCTAACACTCAGCAGTTTCCATTCTAATCTTAGCACTACCACCACCCTTGTTAACTTTACTAACATTATTAACCACCGTCGCAATGATGGCAATTTAGTTTCCTCCTTCCTTCTTCATCTCTCCAAAGCTTTTGATACTGTCTCCCATTCTAAACTCTTAATCTCTCAGAACTTAAACTTAGCCGTTTTGCACTTATTTGGTTCCAGCAATATCTAAATGGATACAAGCAAGTTGTAAAATGGCAACAAAATCTCTCTTCATTGCTCCCTGTAACCTTGGGAGTATCACAGGGATCTATTCTGGGGCCTCTCCTTTTTATTATCTTTACTAACAATCTTCATACTGCCACCCCACTTGCCTCTGTAGTTCAATATGCTGATGATTCCACCCTGATTTGTGCTGCCCCAAAACTACAAAAACTACAAAAAATCACCCAGCAGTCATTTAATGATGTGGAATCTTGTCTAAACAAAGCACAACTTGTACTTAACCCTACCAAAACAAAACTCACACTCTTCTATCCAACTAGAGCTGCAGACCCCCACCCACCACACAATATCTCATCATTAAACCATACCATTATTTCTCCAGTTTCTCAAACAAAATTAGTTGGAGTGGTCATTGATCATAATACAAAATACAGCAAAGACATATCACAGGCCGTAAAAAAGTTCACAAAAAACTAGGAACCCTGTACAGAAATCGACACTTTCTAAATAAATCTTCAAAGACCGCTATAGCAAGAACCTATCTTATCTCCATGCTACTATATGCCTCACAAATTCTTACAAACATTAAGAAATCTGACCTAGCAAAATTTTAAACTTGCTATAATAAAATCACAAAATTTGTCACAGTAACACATCAAATCCCATCATTGTTTAGCTTTAAAACAGCTATCCTGGCTCGAACTACCAAATCTACTTACTTATAATCAACTCACCTTCGCCCATGGAATACTAAATCAGCCAGAAAAAATACCAGTACTTCAAAATCTACTCATACACTACTCCAATAATAGGGTATTGCGTTCCAGTAACAAATCCTTCCTAAATATATCCAGACCTAACAATGCAGCTGGAGTTAGCCTATACTTCTGCTGCATAGCCAGAACTTGGAATTCCCCTGCCATTAAATATCAGAACAACTAACACTTCCAACTGTAAAAAAAAACTTCTAAATTCACACCTATCAGAATCATGGACCTGCTCTTGCACAAACCCTGGTTAGGAAATAGATGTCTTAAGGCAGGTAGAGGAACACAACCTGTTATTTTTGTATTTGAATAGTATACCCCTACTAAGTATATATGTACACTTAACTTGCTTGTTTTCTATCTACATTCACAGCACTGCTATTGTTTGTATCTTTATCGAGACTACATGATTGCATCAGTAAAATGTATAACATATATTTTCATTTTGTACTTGTATCTGAGATTGAATCAATATTTGTATATGTACATTGTATATGTATCTTATGGTTATTTATAAATGTGGAGCTTTTCTCCCTGGGCTTCCACTGAAAAAGGACATTTTGTTCAGTCCAACTTTCCAGGTATACAAATGTAAAATAAATAAATGCATATTTTTTTTTATAGTTTTATGGTGCCATCATGTGGTCAGTAGCTAAACTACAAGTAAATTCAGAGGATTTTTTTTTTTTTTTTTTTTTTTACTGTATGCAAAGCACTTTCTGGAAATTTACTGTTCAGGTGTTATATGCTTTATTTCAGTACAGTGGGTAAGGTCAAAAGAATATTTCCATAGTGAAATGGGGGCTGGAGAGCATATGCAAAGATAATAAAATATTTCTTCTTACATCCTTATATACTGGGGGTTAATGCTGTACATTGATGATCATCACTTTGTAAACATCTTTGCAGCTGAGAAGGTTAGGAATTTGAAAGACTTGAAATAACTCTGTGTGTGTGTGTGTGTGTGTGTGTGTGTGTGTGTGTGTGTGTGTGTGTGTGTGTGTGTGTGTGTGTGCGTGCATATGTTAGCGTTGCCACCCCTCCGTTTTTTTTCCGGAGTGCCCGAAATCAATAGGGCCTCGGTTCTCCGGTTCTCGCTCTGGGAGTCCGGAAATAATAATAATGAGTTGCACGACGTCAAGCGTCTGTACGACAAAAAATGACTTTGCCGTCTTGGACTCTCGGTTGATTGGCTGCTTGCTGCAGAAGAGGCTCATGTAGCAAGCAGCCAATCAACACTTAGATTTGCAAGTCAAATCCCTGCAAAGCCGGCGAAAATTAGGGGATAAAAGCGGTGCTCCAGCTATACTTTAACCTTTTACTGTCTCTACTTTAAAAGGTCGGTACTTAAGGTCTGAAATTTCTTGCTGGTTCGGCTGTTTACTAGTTGTTCGGGATGTCTTCGGTGGATTGCCTGGTGTGGTGTGCTGGTTTCATTTGCTGCTGCTGCCTGGAGCCTGGAAGGATTGCCTAGCCCTGCTGCTTGCCTTGCTTGCTGGAGTCTTGCCATGGAGAAGTGCTGTGGACTGGCCAACTGGGTGGTGGTGTGTTCGCCTGCCTGCCTGCTGCTTGCTGGCCTTGTTAGTTGCCTGTTCTCTTCTGGCTGAGAGCTTGTTTAAGGAGCCCTGCTGCTGCTTTTCTGGAGGTAAGTGGAATTTTTTAATGGATGAATTCTTTGGAATTAAGGTAGATTTTTTAAAGATTAGTGTGACAAGGGGAATGAAATATTGCCAGCACAGCTACTAGTGAATTTTTTAAATATTAAATTTATATTAATTCACTAGCTGTTGGCACTATCTCATTCATTGATGGTGACAAGATGTGTGTAACTGTATCTAGATGTTCAACATGTGATTATTAACTAGAACAATTTCTAGTTTGTAATCACCACATCTACTTATTCTTTATCTGTAGTTTCTAGTATACTGTCTGCAGATATATATAGGAAGGGTTTGTTTGGCTGTTTTAACTGCAGTTAGTGTAACTATTTTTCATGTGGGTGCACTTTGATTTATTATTTTCATGTGGGTGCACTTTGATTTATTATTTTTCCTGTGGGTGCACTTTGATAGTGAATGTATACTGAGTTATATAGGGTTCTTGCTATAATTGTAGAGCTATGATTGTAGAACTATCATTTCTCTAGTCATCACTGCTATGTTTACCTTGATCTGCATTTTCTAGGGTATACCAAGGCTGTTTTTACTGCAATGTTTTAAATATTTCATCTGGTTTTGGACTTGGTTACAGTGAATATATAATGACTACATGATTTGTATAAGATGCTTGGACTGTAGAACTGTCTTTTCTAGTCTGTCATCACCGTGATGTTTACCTTGACCTGTGTTTTTCTTCCTAGGGTGTCTATGTCTAGGGTGTACAGTCTTCGTATTATAGTGAGGCTTAAATGTAGCTCTTTGTCTAGCTTGTCACCACAACTGTTTACCTTTATCTGTGTTTTCTAGGGTATACCGTCTATACCAAAGCTTAGTTCGTTTGATGTTACAGTGAATATATGACTACATGATTTGTATAGGATGCTTGGACTGTAGAACTGTCTTTTCTAGTCTGTCATCACCGGGATGTTTACCTTGACCTGTGTTTTTCTTCCTAGGGTGTCTATGTCTAGGGTGTACAGTCTTCGTATTATAGTGAGGCTTAAATGTAGCTTTTTGTCTAGCTTGTCATCAGCACTGTTTACCTTTATCTGTGTTTTCTAGGGTATACCGTCTATACCAAGGCTTAGTTCATTTAATGTTACAGTGAATATATGACTACATGATTTGTATAGGATGCTTGGACTGTAGAACTGTCTTTTCTAGTCTATCATCACCGTGATGTTTACCTTGACCTGTTTTTCTTCGTGGACTGATGTAAGAAATAGAATGCTTGTGTCACTTGTGAAGGCAGAGTTGCAGGTCAAGCTAAACTTTAACATGAGTTGTTCGCAATTTTATTCATTTGTGAGAAATAACCAGCCATTACTTGAGGCTGCTAGATCAAATGCCAAATATAGCTTCAAGTATAAGCAATGATTTCTAGCAAAACCTGTGAAGATACTTTAAACAGTTGCTTTTCTTTTACTATTGTGTGTGGTGAACCCTTAATGTACTGCTTTGAATGAACTGGTGTTTTAATATCTAAGTAATTGTATTTCCATTTTAGTACTACCTGTGATATTAGACTTGGGCTTAGTTTTCCCATGCTTGTGTGTGATGTACTGTTGTATGTAGTGAACCTTTGAATGAAGTATTGCTAAATAAAGTTTTTTTTAATTTACTTTTGACTCGTTGCACATTTTTCTACTTATTGGTAACTGTATGTGATATTAAAGAATTGTGCTGAAGGGTGCTAGAGTAAAGGGGTGTGGCTATTAAAGGGAATGGGTGTGGCTTGATTGTGCATGGGGCGGGGCTTGTTTGTCAGGAAATGGCACAGTAGAAAGGTGGCAACCCTAGCATATGTGTGTGTGTGTGTGCGTGCGTCTGCATATGTGTGTGTGTGTGCGTGCGTCTGCATATGTGTGTGTGTGTGTGTGCACGCGTGTCTGCATGTTTGCGCATGTGTTTGTGTGTGTGTGTGTGTGTGTGTGTGTGTGTGTGTGTGTGTGCCTTACAGAAACAGATGCTTGTGCTTGGTGCCAGAGCCATGGGCTCAAGCTCAATGCCAAGAAATGTATTGTTATCCTTTGGGAAAAAACATGTATCCATGAATTACCATATAGGTGGCAGTACACTAAACACAGAAAGTGTGATAAGAGACTTAGGGACATAGGTGGACAGTGGTCTCACCTTCGATAACCACATCGCCACAACAGTCAGGAAATCCTTCTATGTGGCACACCTCATCACGAAGGGCTTTTCATCCAGAAAAAGGAGGTCATTGTCCAACTGTACTCATCCCTCATTAGACCCATTATAGAATACAACCCCATTTGGTATGTACCTCTCAAGACATCTGCAACAACTGGAAAGGAATCAGAAATACCTCACTAAAAGAATCACAGGCCTAAAGCAGATGCCCTACGCTGACCGCCTTAAAAAACTCCAGCTATACTCTGTCGCATATACGTCTACTCCAGAGGCGATCTCTGTAACATACAAGGCCATGTCAAACCCAGAGCTGTTGGACATGCTACACTTAAAGAAATCCCAATCCTCAGAGCTACACGCTCCAGGGATCTAAACCTTGTCATCACAATAAACAAAACATGCTGGAGGGATAGGTTCCTGACCCAGAGACTCCCAGACTCTGGAATAGATTGCCCATACATGTCAAGCAGAGTGCCTCTTTGGACCTCTTCAAGAGGAACCTTGACGTTTGGATGGGAGAAAGGAAATTCACCCCAGGGATCACGTCAGTCGCCCTGCTAGACAGGGGTCCAGGAAAGTAAATAATGTGGGAAGAAATAGCCAGGGAATTGTTATGGCTAGGCTTGTATAGGCCCTAGGGATGATAGCCTAGTACCAACCTATGAACCTATGAACCTATGAAGACATATCACAGGCCGTAAAAAAGTTCACAAAAAACTAGGAACCCTGTACAGAAATCGACACTTTCTAAATAAATCTTCAAAGACCGCTATAGCAAGAACCTATCTTATCTCCATGCTACTATATGCCTTACAAATTCTTACAAACATTAAGAAATCTGACCTAGCAAAATTTTAAACTTGCTATAATAAAATCACAAAATTTGTCACAGTAACACATTTCAGATCCCATCATTGTTTAGCTTTAAAACAGCTATCCTGGCTTGAACTACCAAATCTACTTACTTATAATCAACTCACCTTCGCCCATGGAATACTAAATCAGCCAGAAAAAATACCAGTACTTCAAAATCTACTCATACACTACTCCAATAATAGGGTATTGCGTTCCAGTAACAAATCCTTCCTAAATATATCCAGACCTAACAATGCAGCTGGAGTTAGCCTATACTTCTGCTGCATAGCCAGAACTTGGAATTCCCCTGCCATTAAATATCAGAACAACTAACACTTCCAACTGTAAAAAAAAACTTCTAAATTCACACCTATCAGAATCATGGACCTGCTCTTGCACAAACCCTGGTTAGGAAATAGATGTCTTAAGGCAGGTAAAGGAACACAACCTGTTATTTTTGTATTTGAATATTATACACCTACTAAGTATATATGTACACTTAACTTGCTTGTTTTCTATCTACATTCACAGCACTGCTATTGTTTGTATCTTGTCGAGACTACATGATTGCATCAGTGAAATGTATAACATATATTTTCATTTTGTACTTGTATCTGAGATTGAATCAATATTTGTATATGTACATTGTATATGTATCTTATGGTTATTTATAAATGTGGAGCTTTTCTCCCTGGGCTTCCACTGAAAAAGGACATTTTGTCCAGTCCAACTTTCCAGGTATACAAATGTAAAATAAATAAATGCATAATTTTTTTTATAGTTTTATGGTGCCATCATGTGGTCAGTAGCTAAACTACAAGTAAATTCAGAGGATTTTTTTTTTTTTTTTTTTTTTTTACTGTATGCAAAGCACTTTCTGGAAATTTACTGTTCAGGTGTTAGATGCTTTATTTCAGTACAGTGGGTAAGATCAAAAGAATATTTCCATAGTGAAATGGGGGCTGGGGAGCATATGCAAAGATAATAAAATATTTCTTCTTTCATCCTTATATGCTGGGGGTTAATGCTGTACATTGATGATCATCACTTTGTAAACATCTTTGCAGCTGAGAAGGTTAGGAATTTGAAAGACTTGAAATAACTCTGTGTGTGTGTGTGTGTGTGTGTGTGTGTGTGTGTGTGTGTGTGTGTGTGTGTGTGTGTGTGTGTGTGCATATGTTAGCGTTGCCACCCCTCCGTTTTTTTTCCGGAGTGCCCGGAAATCAATAGGGCACTCCGGTTCTCCGGTTCTCGCTGTGGGAGTCTGGAAATAATAATAATGAGTTGTATGACGTCAGCGCGTCTGTACGACAAAAAAAAAAATGACTTTGCCGTCTTGGACTCTCGGTTGATTGGCTGCTTGCTGCAGAAGAGGCTCATGCAGCAAGCAGCCAATCAACACTTAGATTTGCAAGTCAAATCCCTGCAAAGCCCGCGAAAATTAGGGGATAAAAAGCGGTGCTCCAGCTATACTTTTACCTTTTACTGTCTCTACTTTAAAAGGTCGGTACTTAAGGTCTGAAATTTCTTGCTGGTTCGGCTGTTTACTAGTTGTTCGGGACGTCTTCGGTGGATTGCCTGGTGTGGTGTGCTGGTTTCATTTGCTGCTGCTGCCTGGAGCCTGGAAGGATTGCCCTAGCCCTGCTGCTTGCCTTGCTTGCTGGAGTCTTGCCATGGAGAAGTGCTGTGGACTGGCCAACTGGGTGGTGGTGTGTTCGCCTGCCTGCCTGCTGCTTGCTGGCCCTTTGTTAGTTGCCTGTTCTCTTCTGGCTGAGAGCTTGTTTAAGGAGCCCTGCTGCTGCTTTTTCTGGAGGTAAGTGGAATTTTTTTAATGGATGAATTCTTTGGAATTAAGGTAGATTTTTAAAGATTAGTGTGACAAGGGGAATGAAATATTGCCAGCACAGCTACTAGTGAATTTTTTAAATATTAAATTTATATTAATTCACTAGCTGTGCTGGCACTATCTCATTCATTGATGGTGACAAGATGTGTGTAACTGTATCTAGATGTTCAACATGTGATTATTAACTAGAACAATTTCTAGTTTGTAATCACCACATCTACCTTATTCTTTATCTGTAGTTTCTAGTATACTGTCTGCAGATATATATAGGAAGGGTTTGTTTGGCTGTTTTTAACTGCAGTTAGTGTAACTATTTTTCATGTGGGTGCACTTTGATTTATTATTTTCATGTGGGTGCACTTTGATTTATTATTTTTCCTGTGGGTGCACTTTGATAGTGAATGTATACTGAGTTATATAGGGTTCTTGCTATAATTGTAGAGCTATGATTGTAGAACTATCATTTCTCTAGTCATCACTGCTATGTTTACCTTGATCTGCATTTTCTAGGGTATACCAAGGCTGTTTTTACTGCAATGTTTTAAATATTTCATCTGGTTTTGGACTTGGTTACAGTGAATATATAATGACTACATGATTTGTATAAGATGCTTGGACTGTAGAACTGTCTTTTCTAGTCTGTCATCACCGTGATGTTTACCTTGACCTGTGTTTTTCTTCCTAGGGTGTCTATGTCAAGGGTGTACAGTCTTCGTATTATAGTGAGGCTTAAATGTAGCTCTTTGTCTAGCTTGTCATCACAACTGTTTACCTCTTATCTGTGTTTTCTAGGGTATACAGTCTATACCAAAGCTTAGTTCGTTTGATGTTACAGTGAATATATGACTACATGATTTGTATAGGATGCTTGGACTGTAGAACTGTCTTTTCTAGTCTATCATCACCGTGATGTTTACCTTGACCTGTTTTTCTTCGTGGACTGATGTAAGAAATAGAATGCTTGTGTCACTTGTGAAGGCAGAGTTGCAGGTCAAGCTAAACTTTAACATGAGTTGTTCGCAATTTTATTCATTTGTGAGAAATAACCAGCCATTACTTGAGGCTGCTAGATCAAATGCCAAATATAGCTTCAAGTATAAGCAATGATTTCTAGCAAAACCTGTGAAGATACTTTAAACAGTTGCTTTTCTTTTACTATTGTGTGTGGTGAACCCTTAATGTACTGCTTTGAATGAACTGGTGTTTTTAATATCTAAGTAATTGTATTTCCATTTTAGTACTACCTGTGATATTAGACTTGGGCTTAGTTTTCCCATGCTTGTGTGTGATGTACTGTTGTATGTAGTGAACCTTTGAATGAAGTATTGCTAAATAAAGTTTTTTTTAATTTACTTTTGACTCGTTGCACATTTTTCTACTTATTGGTAACTGTATGTGATATTAAAGAATTGTGCTGAAGGGTGCTAGAGTAAAGGGGTGTGGCTATTAAAGGGAATGGGTGTGGCTTGATTGTGCATGGGGCGGGGCTTGTTTGTCAGGAAATGGCACAGTAGAAAGGTGGCAACCCTAGCATATGTGTGTGTGTGTGTGCGTGCGTCTGCATATGTGTGTGTGTGTGTGTGTGTGTGTGTGTGTGTGTGTGTGCGCGTGTGTCTGCATGTTTGCGCATGTGTTTGTGTGTGTGTGTGTGTGTGTGTGTGTGTGTGTGTGTGTGTGTGTGTGTATATGTGTGTGTGTGTGTTGTGTTTGTGTGTGTGTGTGTGTGTGTGTGTGTGAGTGTGTGTGTGTGTGTGTGTGTGTGTGTGTGTGTGTGTGTGTGTGTGTGTGTGTGTGTGTGTGTGTGTGTGTGTGTGTGTGTGTGTGTGTGTGTGTGTGTGTGAAACAGAGAGTGTGAGTGTTTGCGTGTGTGTATGTGTGAGTGAGTCAGGCCATGACAGTTCAATAATGATTACCTACTGTACTCTTGGTCTTTGAATCTGACTAAAATGTTAGGATGCTGGTGATCTTTGTGATCTTTTTGGTTTGATGTTCTGAGCATCAGCCAACTATGCAGTGATGAACTGTGCCCTGATAAACATCCAGTAGGTTAGGAGAAATAAGGATATATTATCCTTAATATTAGAATTAATATCAGTATTAGTATTTTTAGTTTTTCCTTTCTTCTCTTATCTTCAGTGCATCTTCATGATTATCTTTACTAAACATACTGTATGAACAACAATCATACAGAGACCACAGAGGTACCTAACCAAGAGGATTACTGGCCTCAAACAGTTGCCCTATGCAGCACGATTGAAAAAGCTAAGACTGTTCTCTGTTGCATACCGCAACAATGAATAGAACATGCTGGAGGGATAGATTCCCTTCGCAGAGACTTCCCTCACTATGGAACAGGGTCCCGATCTACATAAGACAGAGCCCCTCACTATCATTCTTTAAGAGGAACCTTGATGAGTGGATGGGTAACAGAAATTTCACACCGGGGATCACACCAACAGCACTACTAGATAGGGGCCAAGGGTACTAGCTGCTAGTACAAGGGTCTAGGGAACTACTAAAGGAGCGATGAATACTGCACAACGTGGCTGGGCTAATATATGCCTTCGGGCAGATAGCCCAGTACCAACCTATGAACCTATATGTTACTACCTGCTTATACTTTTAATTGTATGTCTAAACCACTATGCTTATGTAAATATCTTATGCAGTCATATGTTAATATCTACTATTTTTATGCGAAAACCAGAATGCTCATGTAAATATCTTATATATAGTATGTTAACAATTGTTTATGTAGGGTGGCCGCAGTAGTGCAGCGGTTAGCGTTGTCACCTCACAGCAAGAGGTTACCAGTTCAATCCTCGGCTGGGGTGCCTTCTGTGTGGAGTCTGTATGTCCTCCCTGTGGTTGCGTGGGTTTCCCCCGGGTGCTCCGGTTTCCTCCCACATCCCAAAGACATGCTGTATGTAGATTGAACACTCTAAATTGTCCCTAGGTGTGAGTGTGTGCATGTGTGTCTGCCTTCTGTGATAGGTTGGGCTCCGGGCTGGCAACTTGACACTGTAAAACTCCACTGCCAATCATGAGCAGACAGGTGATCCACTGTGGCAACCCCTACCCGGGAAAAGCTGAAAGAATAATAAGAAGAAGTAGTTAGCAATTGTTTCTGGAGCTTTTCTCCCTGGGCCTCTGCTGAAAATGGACAGCTTTGTCCAGTCGGACCTCCCCGGTAAACAAATGTAAAATAAAAAAATAAAGTATTTGTAAAGCATCTGGGGAGTCATTTGTGGATGAGCATGACAACAACTGAAAATCTATCTATGACCAGGCAGTGATGGCATAGCTGCAATGAAATATATTGAAATGGTGTGGTAAGATACAAAGGGTTATAGCCAGGAAAATGAAAGCTATAAAAGCAGGCAATGAGATTCAGAAAATATAATAACAAAAACATAGAATGTAACAACTGAGATGCTTAGAATGCTAAGACAGAAATAATGAAAATGATGCCTAGATTTTGTAATGACCATAAATATTTTTATTGGAATTTGGAAGAGTTGCATATAGTATTGTTATGCATAAAAACTAGTTTAAGAATTTTAAAACAATGGCCATATTTTCCTCATTGAATGTTGCATATTTTGGTGTAAGTCCCTTGTGAAACAAAGGAAACAGGTTTCTTGTAATTGAAGGAAAGTTATTTTTCTCCAAGCTCACTGGAAAGGGGACATGCTCTTCCTCATATGTCACAAAACCTGAGTGTTATTTCAAGCCCAGGAGTAGAAGGGTGGAGTCTCTTTCAGGGGAGCAGTTGTAGCTTTGCCTTTTGTGTAAAAAATAGATTTATATATTTTAAGTGCCTCTCCTCTTGATTAGTTGTTTTTGTTCAAAACAGGGGTTGCATGTACAAACAGCTTTTTTCAGTTTTCTTGTGAGCAGTATAAAACCAAAGCAGTAATGGCAAACTCTGTGCATGACAGATAACAGTCCACTACTCATAGTGTACCATCCAGCCATTCATCCACCCATCCAAAGCCCCTTTTCCCATTTTTGCACATGGGGTTGGGATGTCACTTCAACAGTGACAACTATCTTTAGCCAAGGTTCACACAGCCAAGTGGCTAGACCTGCTGCAGACATAGTGTGGCGTACCAAAACTTAATTTATTCTTTATTCGTTCTGGCTCGTGTGCCAATATAACTATCCTCTTATAAATAAATATAAATACATCTTCCTATAATGTGATAATTTATAATCAGAATTCATTATTAAGAATTGTGTTACCTTGCATTATCAGCACAGAACTGTGTTGCTTTCTCTCTAGTTATGTAACAAATTTCACTTTATGATCAGTAATGACACTGTGATAGTTTGCTGAGTCTGCAATTTTGATAAAAGTAACATTAGTTAAGTTATGGATGTGATTTTCTGTATGTGTTTTACTTTTTATTGGTAAAAAAATCATTAAGTTAGTCTGGGCAATATTGAGAATTAATTCAGAAATACTTAGGTTTCAGTTGTGTTGGAACCATCCTGCATTGAGCAGAAGAAAGGTTAAGAGTAATGCCAGTGCAGGCTGTTTCTCTGGTTAAACCCAGAGGACTGCAATACTATTAATTAGCAGGATAATACATCACTGTATTTACCACAATTAAATGTACAGTAACTGACTATGCTGAACAGCTTGCAAACATCACTTAAAATGACCAAGACAAGATCATGAACACTGTACAAGTAGTTAAGCATCAGTGAAAGTGATATAGTCATGTTATCTGGCCTGAAAGTTAGCTAAGTTTTTAAAGAAAAAAAAAAAACTCAGTCAATGTTATGCAGGTGTTTTAAAAAATAATAGTGTACATACCCCTGTGGGATCTCAACAATAATAACAATGTATTTACTAGGCATAAGTTTGGAACAGATTCCCTTTATGTTATATATCCAGTGCTGAGCAACCAAAATTAGATCTGTTCGCCAGACGTAATTCTGCCTTTATATCACAGTTCAATAATTTCACAGCAAGTAATCAACTCCTGGGTACAGGGAATACTGTGGATTTCGCTTATTGCTCTTTTGTTTGACATTAATTTCTTTAGAGCTTACTAAAATATTTCAGAAATATAGCAGTCCTGGACCGGCAGGGTTTGTAAATTTCCCTAACCAGATAATGGGCTATGCTAATCTCATATTAGAGATCAGGTGATATGTACTTCACCTCAAGCAAGGCAGCTGTTGTATGCTCTGTTGTGACTTATTGCAATAGTTGTATCACTGGAAGGTAGATTTCTGAGCGAACTAGAACCTGTCCTTTGATGTATCATAGCATGAAAGCCTATCTGATCCGTTGTAAGTCACCGAAACAGTAGATGATGGTTATGCAGTACATACAGCATATCTGGACCTTACCAAGGTCTTTAACACAATTTTCCATGCATGTGTTACTGACAAGTTGTAAATCTGAATATAAATCCTCATGCTGTGTGGTGGTAGTAACTGGTTGTCTAACAGAACCCTTGTGATTAGAGGAACATGTTTCATTTTTGAAAACAAAAGTGTTACCAGTGGTGTACCACAGGCTTCAGTGTTGACCCCTCTTTTATTTAATATCTATTCCTCAGACCTTCAGGCCAACACTCCTGTTTTATAGTTATTTAAGTTTGCAGATGATTGTAAACTGGGAGTTGTCATTTGATCTTCCACTGACTTCAATTATTCCAACATGGTTTAGACCATGTTAACAGTTTGTACAAGGACAATGGTCTCAAATTAACTATCCAAAATGTTCTATAGTTATATTTAGAAAATAAAAAAATTTCCATTATATGTGTAGCACTGTTGTAACAGATCTAGACAACCATTTTGATTATCCGTTATCTTTTGACCATCATGTCAGCCCAGTGGTTAGGAATGTCTTCCATCTGGCTTATCCAATTTTCAAAGACATTTCCTCTAGATCCAAAGAAGTTATAATTGTCTTTTTTTATATCTTGCTAGACCCATTTTTAAATATAATGTCCCTTTTATAATGTATTTCTCTAAGCAAATAACTCAGTTTGAGAGACGTTGAGGTTCCTTAACAAAAAGAATAGAGACCTCAAAAATCTTAGTTATTAGGATAGACCATCGGGCCTCTCTCTGTCCTCATCTTCTTATACATTTCTCTCTGGAGGATCTCTGTCTAGCCTTTCAAGCCACAAAGGGTTCAGCCCTATTCAACCTTCTGTTACTTCACAGAGCAAATAGTTCATCGAATACCCAGTTATTGGAACTAAATCTTCATCAATGAATAATTGAGACATTCCTTGACTAATTGCTTCTGATGTGCACCATCTGCACAGCTAGATGCATGACTGGTGTGCAGAGCCTACGGCAGAAGGGAACTGGCCAACCATCTTTTTTCAAATTACTGTGTTAAATATGAAACCTAGATTACACTGTAATATTCTTAATAATGACCTCCTTTCTCTTTCTTGCTATTATTAGCCTTGTCTACTATGAACCAAGCCCCCTCAAAAAAAAAAAACAAAACAAAACAAAGAAAACAAAGGCACTACAGAGCTAGATTTCTAAAGTATTACCAGGCACTGGTGTGTTAAGCCTGTGCTTGCTAAAATGACATGAGTATACCATAAAACAGCAAACATTTCCTAAGTAATTTACTGACACGAAGTCAGCCTCTGCTAAGTCACTAAGTGATTGAGTACCAGATCTTCTACACAGAAGTTCATAAGGTCTTAACCAATTGACATTGTCTAAAATAATAGTTCCTACAGATAGTTTTTTTGAAAATTCTGCTACAGGGAAACCAACACTCTAGAATTGTTTTTGGGTGCAGCCTGTTAACAGATTGTGGGATAGTATAATGGTTAAGAGATTAACCTCCCAAACACAAGGTACAAGGTTTATTCTCACCTTTGGAAGGGAAATTGGCTAGGTTCAAAATGGCTCACAAAGGCATATAGCATAGTACTTACCTGTGAACTACACTTTCATCTGCTCCTCTGCTCACCCTAACCCAATTCTTCTATCACCCCCCAGCATCCCTTATTGTGTGTGTGTTCTCCTTCTTCCTTTGACAATAGGTCACACTTCCAGTCAGTCAAAATCATACTAACTGACAGCATCCTCTTCCATCCTTATTCTTTGCCTCCACTTAATATTTTTCTAATGTCAACTCCTAGTTCGACCCTCCTTAATAAAATTCTTGACACCTTCTTTTTCCATGTCAGCGCTAGAACTCTTCACTGCTTTATCCCTCTTTTTCTTCCTGCCTCTTGAATATCTCCTAAAACCATATTTCTACCAGACAGAAACAAACCGGTTCCAAAGTCCCATATTGTAACAATACCTCACAAATCTGTCAGTCAATCCAGTTCCTTCTCTACAAACTCTAAACTTCAAATACACATCATAAAACAGAAACTAATCCTAAAATTAAGCCCAGAAAGAAAAATTATTAAATCATATTCCATCATCTAGCAAGAGCGCACACCAGGGTATGATTGCATCTGTAAAGTTAGCACAGAGGGTTAAGGCTGTGAACTGTAATCCCGGTGGTACAGGATTTGATTTATTAGCCCTCATTTGCTGACTGTATAACCTTCAGCAAGTCACTTAGCCAGGCAGTACTTAGGGCAAGTAAGAATTTGGGGTAGGCTCCTCAATGCTCCTTGGACTGCAAGCCTAGTAACTACCCATCAATCTAATCTGACAGTAGATCAGGTCTGTGTATAGGTGGTGGATTCTTATTACTACATAAACAATGCCTTTGTATAAATGTTTATCATCAAGCTACCCTTGCAGTGTTTATAACCCCAACTGGCTTCTTATCAGTGTAATACAAGACTTGAGATTGCACTTTAATGTGGCCTACCTCTCACCACTCTCTTATTCCCAAAATTCTAGCACCTCATTACTAGCTTTATATGTAGCCCTTACAAAAATATAATAATATGAAGAGACTTAAGCATAAATCTACAAGGACCCTTGAAAACCAGTACCTATGAATTGCTAGTTGACCATGGCCTTAGCCAAGAAATACATAAGTCAGCCCAATTCAATTCCATGTTGGGGAATCACACCCGTCTTGACCGCATGATCATAAACATTCCCAATAACTTATCCTCAGTATCTGTACTACTATTCTTAAGTGAGTGTTCTCCGATATCTTTTTAATATTGTTAGTATACACAATCCCCTTCATGGACTATTAGTATTTAGATCAACATTCCTTTCTAACATCACAAAATGATATGCTCTTCATAATACAGTTGACTAGGTCTGAATTCTAAACAGCCAGAATCCAAATCTGGCTGCTTTTCTAGTAAAAACTATACAATTTCTTTTCAGTAGTAGTTAGATGGCTGAAATCTAGACAGGCTGGTCTACCAACAAATTACAGGCACTGTTGACACTAAGAGATAATGCCTGGATACAATAGAAAACCAGCAGTAGCCAGTACACAAGAGATCAATTCCACTCTGCATAATGCATGTAACAAATCCATTTGTAGACTTAAAGCTAGCTATGCATAGGCTTAGCGATCTACTTTGCTGTGTTCTGGAAGTAGGTTATTAATCTCGTTAACAGACTGGACCCAAAAAAACACCCCTAGTAAAGCTAATGTTGATGTTCTTCATATTTATCACTGCTGCAGTAGCCTTAGCTATATGGGCTATATCCTGCTAAGGATGTGACATCTGGACAGCTTCCAAAGCTCATGGCACCTTCCACGTGACAAAACTGTCAGGCAGCTCAAGCTAAGCTGACTATTAAGCAAGTTTGGTTGTGAAGCCTTTCAGAGGTTTACTGTCACCAAAGAGTGTGATCATCTGAAGCTTTTGAGGGTCGATGGTTGGCTTGTGCTTTCCTTAGCTGGGTAGATAAGTTCCCTTTGGGGAAAAAACATCCATTTTCTTATTTTTTTACTGATGTAATATTAGTTTCCTCTTCAGGAAAGTTATTTTAAAGCTAGGAGTGTTGTGCTTTAATGGATTGTCTCACGACTGTAACATACTTTTAAATGGAGGACTCATTTTTGTCATTTTAAAAGTAGCATTATCAAATTGATAAACTATTTTCTGTGGAGAAATTGTGTTTATTTTAAGGTTATGGGTAGCCATAGTGATTGAAAGTGCTTTTTATTGTGTTTTTTTTTCTATTAAAAAAATTGCTTTTGTGGACTAGTAGTTTTACTGGTGTTCCCCAGGATAGAGGCACCATTTTCAGCTTGACCATGGGATAGATTGCCACTCCCATGGTTGGTCCATCTTCAAGCCATAAAAATAAAAAGTTAAGTAAACAGCGTTTGTCACCACAGCAGGCTAGCAGTTTGCTTCAGCCACAGGTGGATGACTCTGCTGTGGCCATTTGTTGTATCTCAGACCACTATTCTTTTACCTGTGATCCCTGTGGTATAGCACCTACAGCCACTATGGAATGGGGGTTAGTCACGTCCTCTTTGGCTGTTGGGGTTCCCTCTATGGACAGGGGGGAGCCACTCTTGTCAGGGAGAACGAACAGAGAAGGTTTCCCCTGTTGTGTCAGAATGCTGTACCCATCCCTGGGAAGCTGCAGCTGCCATTGATAACACAGTTGGCCTCATTTTTCCTGTTAAAAAGAAACAGAAAACCAAGCATGTTTTTACTCCTCTTTCAAATTTCTTTGGATAGGAGTGGGTTACTGGGACTGGCTCAGAGTTTGATTCAGGCTCCTGATCTTTCTTTTAGAGTAGTTTCTGGTAAAAGAAAGATGGATGCCTCCTTTCCTGAAGAGATCCAAAATTCTGAATCTGAACATGAGGATACACTGATGGATTCAGGGTTTTGTCCAAAGATTTCTGATTCAGACTCAGAGGAGAGCTCACTTTCTGCTTCTCCCTGTGGGGGTTTCTGTCTGTGAGACTTTTCCAGAATGGCCCATTGTTTTCAGTGAGAGAACACTGAGGTTTCTCAGCCCCTTTAAAAGTACTATGAGTTGTTACAGAAGGATTTCCAGAGCCTACACCCATTCCTCCTGTCCTGTCTGCTTTAGGGGATCTGTGCCTTACTGCCTGTAATTTTCCTTATAGTCATCATACTGGCCATAAAAAGGCAAATGGGATGTATAAAATTCTACAGTCCTTTACATTTTTATACACTATTCCCAAACCTGCCCAGCAGCTATAGCCTTAGTTGATCCCCCTGCTGTTAAGCACTTAGTTAATTCAATCCTACCTTTCTAATAAGGATGGGAAAATTATTGATCAGTAGGGGAAAAAGTGTATACTTCTGCAACTTTTAATTTCAGAATTTTAAATTGTCAGGTTAAGATGTTAAAGTTCATTCTGACATGTTGTTAAAGTATGAGGAATATTTAATGTACAGTTTCTTCTTGTGAAGAAAATCTGCTTTAAATAACTTAGTTTCTTGTATTGTACAGGTCACACTACTCATTGTTTGCAGTGTGTGTATGACTGGTAATACTTCTTCCAGGGCTATGGCCACTGGTGCAGTTTTAAGGAAGGTGGCTTAGCTGCATTCTCATAACCCAGATGATGTAAAAAATGAGATTTTAAGTTCTCCCTTGGACAGAGATTTAGTGATTGGCTGCTGTGCTGTAGAGGTGGTAAAAAAGTGTGATGAAAGGGGCAAGCTGATCCAGAGAATCTCAAAAATTTTCAGCTTTCCGTTTGCAAATTGTCCAAGGGATTTTCTTTCTCCTCATTCAATTCTGGCAAAAACAAAATAAACAGTCTCAACAGAAATCAGGTAAACAGACATTTAAGAAAGGTTCCAAATAGAAATTTCAAACCTCCCAAAATTATGGACACTCCAACAAGCCTGAATGACTATTCAAGAGACCTTTT
Source organism: Protopterus annectens (assembly GCF_019279795.1). NCBI lineage: Eukaryota > Metazoa > Chordata > Ceratodontiformes > Protopteridae > Protopterus > Protopterus annectens. The sequence goes on along the minus strand of NC_056733.1, from coordinate 407,418,429 downwards.
GACCCCCTTCCAGAGAGTCTAAATCTCCATTTTTCTTTTTGGCAACAGATTGTTTCAGACTAAAGGATTATGAAAAGCATTCATTGGGGTTACAGATGGCAGTGGGAGGAAGGTCCTCATTTCCTGGGAGGTCATTCTTCATCCTTCAAATCAGACTGTTTTGTTTCCACCTGTTCTTCATCACATGCTGTCCCAATGAGTAAAAGAACTAGTTTCTCCTTCCCAGGTGGGGAAGGAGTTTTATTCAAGGATGTTCCTTGTCCCAAAGAAGGAAGACACTTGGACCTTTCTTTCCTAAACTTGTTTGTAATAGTGCCCAAAATTAAAGTGATGTCACTTCACAACCTAGACCATATTACATTTGTGCAATAAGGGCTTACTTTACTAAAGCAGTTCTTGCTTTGGTTCAAAGCTGCCAGTAATATTACCAAATAAATCCAACTTGCTTTGAAAATTTTACTTAAGTTGTTGGACTTAGTGCCCTATACTGTAAGATGAAATCAAATGCCAGTTTTAAAAAGAAATTTATATGTATCAAAATTGTAGATTTAGTTTTGGTAATGCTAGTTTCTTATGTAAAATCCAAGAATTAAGTGTAGAAAGATCCAACAAAAGCCTGTCTTTTATTGAATATATCGAAGAGGCTCATCAAATAAGATTATTGGCATATAATAAAGTGTTATGAGTATGAAAATCATTAGAAAATGTATTTATAGATAATAAAAAAGTAGCAGACAACAAACTAAATACTGGAGAACACTGCCATAAGTGGTGAAGAGTTTGAAGGAAAATTGGCAGTTTACACATTAAAGTATCAGTTAGATAAATACACCTTAAATCCTTAAAACTATTTTTTTGTACATGGGATCACAGGTTGTTACTAGGCTAATGACCACTATGGCCTTTACAAACCTAGCTGTGCACCCCCAAATACTTGAGTCCCAAGTATCATATGAGGGCCATGTTAGCAGGCTGGTAGCTAAAGATTTGTAGGGGGGTGTTACTTAGCATAATACTTTTCTTACTGACAGTCTCTTTCCATAAGGGACATGGGGTAAATGTATGATTTTCCATCCAGTTGTCAAGATTTTTTTTTAAAAGGGCCAGGGATGAACTCAATTTTACATGGATGGGGAGCCTATTCCATAGTGTGGGAATCCTTTGGGACACATATTTGTCCCTCGAACATGGTATATTCATGTCACAAATGAGGTTCAGATCCCTGGATCTACTGTTTCTGGTGATATTTGTTTGCACATGTGCAACAAATCCATCAGGGCTGGGTCTGAGGAAGCCCTATAAGCCAGGCAAAGATCCCCTCTCAGCAACCTGTAGAAGATTGAATACAGAGACAAAGCCTTTAGACGATCAGTGTAGGATAGGGTACTCATGCGCTGAATTCTCCTGGTGGGAAACCTCTGTGGGCGTTCCAACTGTTGCAAGTATTTGGTTAGATACATGCCAACAGTTGCATTGTATTCAATGATAGGTCTAATAAAGGCCAATTAGACTGGTACTATAACTTCCTTGGACCTGGATGCCATATCTTTACGTATAAGTTGAGTGACACAGAATGATTTTCTTATTATCTTAATTACATGTTGAACAAAGGCCAGATTGCTGTCTGCATATGTTCCCAGATCCCTTACTGCTGGTTTGACTCTTGGGGGCATTTATCAATGGAGTAATTAACTTGCATTGACAGTTTTGAAAAGGGCAATATAATGCATTTTTTTAACATTAAGTTTTAGGCCATGGTTTTGACACCAGTCATGTGTGTTAAACCCACTTGCAAGATGTTTGTGTTTTGGTGGGAATCTATAATAGTTCCCAATTTACAGTCATCTGCAAACTTGGTGAGTCAGAGGCCTTTAATGTTAGCCTTGACATCTGAGAAGTGTATGCCAAGAAAGAGTGGGCACAGCACAGAGCCCTGGGGTACTCCAGTGGTGACTGGTCTGTAAATCTGTTGGTAATCCAAAGAGTTATGTAAGGGTTTACGCCTAGCTCAGAGAACTTATCAACAATGCCTTAGTGGGGTGTTGTGTCAAATGCCTTAGCAGGTTAAGATATGTAGTACGCTCTGTTTTACCCTTGTCCATTTCTTTGATGACCCTCTGAAAGAAGTTTATCAGGTTAAGTAGGCATGAACTTCCCTTAATAAAGCCAAATTGGGATAGGTTCAGTGTATGTAGGTTGCCAATGTCCTTGTTTATCATTTCCATGATAATTCATTCTATGGTTTTGCATATTAAGCTTGTTAGACTGATGGGTCTGTAGTGCTTTGGGTTGGTTGATGGTCCACTCATGTGGAGGGTAATGACTGTTGCAGTCCTCCATTCACTTGGAGCATAGCCTGTTTCAAGGCTGTAGATGAAGAGTACTTCAAGTGGTCCTGATAGGTCATGTTTTAGACTGTTCAGGAGGCAATGAGGAATGTTGTCGGGACCCTTGGAGGTGGTGTTCTTGGCTTCAGCAAGTGCTACTGATACCTGGGGGAAGTATGTTGGAGGGGACTTCACCTGGTAGAGATGGAGGAGGGGTGGGGAAATGAAGTCTGAGCTGAATTTATCAGCCAGTAGATTTGCTCTGTCACCCTGATTGGTGTAGGTGGGACCATTCACCACCAGTTCAGCACACTGCTGTGTGTTACCTGTTAGGTTTCAGACGTAACTGAAGGAGGCCTTCTGATTGTCCTTAGCCTGCAAGGCTATCTTGACTTCATAGTTGAACTTCATCATCGTCATCATCATACCCTTTTTTCCCATCTTTTCCTACATGGGGTCGAGTTATCGTGCTAACTGTCACCAACTCTCTCAATTCAGTACCACACTCCTGCCTTCTTTAACACTTGTGCCTGACTGTCACAGATCTTCTTTCACACAATCTATCCACCTCTTTGCTGGATGTCCTCGTTTCCTCTTACCTTCTTCCTGTCTGTCCCTAATCTTCCTCACCAGATTGTCTTTTGCTTTTCTACACGTGTCCAAACCACTGTAATCTGTTCTCTTTGATCTTTTCTGCAATTGGAGCTACTTTGGCTTCTGCACTTATGTCCTCATTTCTTCATCTGTCCCACAGTGTGCATCCTACCACACTTTTCAGACATTTCATTTCCATCACCCCTAGCTTCTTCAACTTTTCTGCCCTTTACTGCCCATAGTTAGACTTGCTGGACTTAATTAAATCTTTGTTTCTTCTTTAATTGTATAAGAGAGCACTTGTCTTTAAGGGAGTTGCTTCTCCTGATTTTGACCATGATTTTTCTTCCTTTATTATATACCCTGTTTAGATGAGGATTCCACCAGTGGGGTTTGTTTTTAGTGTTTGTTTTGGGTTTATTTCTCTTAGGTACGCTAGCCTCTATGCAGCCATTGACATGTTTGTAGAGTGACTCTGTGAATAATTTTGCATAGGTAGCTGTGGTCTCGGGGTTGGGGAGCCTCAAATTTTGACAAACTGTTACCTAATTGGATGTAGTTTGTCTTGAATAGTTCCTAACAGGTTACTGGTTTAGCAGAATTTTCTGGGCTGATTTGTCCTTCAAATTAGACAGCTTTGTGATCTGACCTCACTAATGAAGACATGACAAAGGGGTGGGTTGTTGGGGGATGTTGCAATGGTCTCCCATGTTAGTGAGTAACAATTCCAGTATGTTTAATCCTCTGGTTGGAGTGTGCACTGTCTGTTCCAGGGTGTTTGTCTTAATAAAGCCAGGAACCATTGTGCCTGTGAGTTTGAGGCAGTGTACATTTCCCACTCTGTAGAGGGGCAGTTAAAGTCACCCATAAAATAAAGCATTTGGTTGGATGGTGAGTGCCTCTAGTAGGTTTACATAAGAGTCACGAGACTCTAGGGACATAGATGGTGACCTGTAGCTAGCCATGATATTATGAGGGACCTTACTTATGGTGGCTTGTATGTGGATGAGCTCCATGGTATCTTCCCGTTTAACCGACCTGGAAGTATGTTTGTTGATAACATATCTCAAAAGAACTCCACCTTTGGCCCCAGTCTGTATTGTCATTGGTCTAAATGTGTGGAAGGCACTGTAGCCTTGCACGTCCTGAGTACTCTATGGCTTTAAACCAAGTCTCAGTCACAGCACAGATGTCTTCATTCTCTAAAGTGAGAGGGCCTTGAAGGGTGTGGAGTTTTTTTTTTAGGCTATGAGCATTGAGCAGTAACATCTTAAGGTTGCTTGTAGACTCTATTGGTAGTTTTGTCTTTTTGGCATTGCTTAAGTGGGGGTGGATAAAGATTTAGTCAATATCTAAAAGCCTAGGTGGGACAGGTGCAACCCATTCTTGGCAAATCAATTTGGTATTTTGATGAAGTTGTCCCATGCTGACAGATATCAGATCCTCCTGGAGTGACACCAGAAACTAAGCTGATTATTAAAATCAGTTATTTTATGTTCATACTGTGGCATCATCCTTGGTGAAGGTAGAATGCTGCCAATGCAAGGCTTATATATATCTGTGATATATATTCTGAGAGATCCATTATGTCTCTTTTCATATAGTTCAGTGAGATGCCACATGTCTCACGTCATTTATACCCATATGAACTATGACAGAATCATATTGGCACCGGGGGTGTATAATAACTTCAATACATGCATGATGTTGCAAACCCTGGCTCCATATAGGCAACTAACCATTGTCTTCTCCTTGTCCAAACTGGTGAGTGGGGCATCTGTGTATCACACAGTGGAGTCCCCAATGACAAGCGTATTAGGCAAAGTGTATGCTCGCTTTATGGGCTTTGCACTTAGGGGACCATTAGGTGTAGGCTTATGTGAGATGTTTGGTGTTGCTTGTGGTGTGAGCTTTACTGTGATTGCTGAGGAGAAGTGTTTCCAGTTAGGTGGCTTTGGTGGTCTTTGAGATTTGGAAAGTTTTTCTTAAGTGCCCCACCATAAGACAATGTGTGTGTGTGTGTGTGTGTGTGTGTGTGTGTGTGTGTGTGTGTGTGTGTGTGTGTGTGTGTGTGTGTGTGTGTGTGCGTGTGTGTGTGTGTGTGTGTGTTGTATGGTGTATGGTGTATGGTATGTGTGAAGGATGTAGTGTGGGTATTCCTGACAACCTTGTTTGTATGTGAGATTTTTGCCTCTAAGGAAATTGTGTATTTACATTTCTTGCATGCAGTGCTAATTTCTTTAATAATTAACTGATTATCTGAGAACATGAGACAGTTGCTATATTGCCTTAAGATGCCAAAATCTTCCAAGCTGGCCACAAGGACATTTGGAAATTGCATATCCATGTTGTCTGGTCCTGTAATAGAGTTGGCTGTTTAGAATTAACTCACTAACACCTGCGGAGTGAGGAATGTCACACCTCTAGCAGCCTATACACAACTTATATTCCAGAACATTTTCTAAATAAATCACTTTAAAAGGCATAAGATAAACAAATGCAAATATTCTGTGAACAATAAAAGCTGCTAAAACTGTGTAAATAGCAATGTTATCAGTAAGAAGTATTTTTTGCAGTGATAATCATTTTTCCACAAACACTATAATATTTTTTTTTTCATTCACACAAACCCAGAATTTTATTTTTTGCCAAACTTTCACAAACAAGTTGTCATATTTTTGAAAATGTACATCATAGGGATATATTGTTAGAACATTTTGGATAACCAGGCATAAGACTTCCACATGACAGCAAGAAATTCTTATTTGACTAAGTATTTAAGTATTTACAGAGATATGAAAAGATGTATACTTAATTGTATAATTAGCAATATGAGTAACTCTGAATATTTCTCAAGATATTCAACTTAAAGTATAAATAGCAAAGACAGTTTTCTTCAACATTATCTTAAGGTTTCACCTGATACTGTGCAGAAGTTTGTAAGTCAACTTTTTTTGAAATATTAAGTGTACATGGAGATATTGTTTATTTTCATAATTGCTAACAAACAGCTAGAATATCTCAGGTGTAGTGTGCTATAAATGGATATTGACAATGAATGTCTTTTACCATGGTATTTCACACCATACCCCTCAATAACATGTAGGTGTTTTAGTTATGAAGGTATGATCATGAATATGAAAACACGATTAATAAGTGCAAACAGTGATGAGTTTCTCCATGGCAGAACATCATAGATTAACAATCTTAGTGTCATTTATTAATAAACCCTTGCATTTTCTAATATTGTTTATTGTTAACTGGTAAGTCACTTAGTTAAAAAAGTCAGATCCAAAAAAAAAAAGGTGAAGGTGCCATAAGGAGCCATGAGTGTTAACTGGAAGTATACATAAAAGGTACTATATTGTGAGATAATAATTGGATTTTTGACAGGGGTCTCCTAGGATAGTTCCTGGGGTTAAGGGTAGGATGTTATGTAAGGCTAGGATATAGTAGTACTATTCGATGCACAAGCTAGCTGCAGTAAGCTTATTTCTGCACAATGCCATACTGTTTACTGAGGTTCGGATATAATCTTAACTTTATACGTAAATTTACTGCCTAGGTGTTTGCTGCTATACAGCGCACTGCTAACTACCGCTGCCCAGTGGGCAGCTTTGTGGAGAGAAAAAAAAGCTTGAATCCTGATCTCTACACCCTCTAGCCAATAAATAACCACACGTTGAGCTTTCTCCTAACTTAGAGAGTCCAGGTATATACCTTTGACTACAAGATGCCAGATCCTGGAATTTCTTAATGTACAAGCACAACAAAAGCAGTTCTCAAGTGCAGATTAAACAATTATCAAACAATTCGGTGAAAATCAACCCAGAAAGCCAACACAAGTAAAAACAAAAACTGGGCAGTCTGTGGCAGCTAGCAGGTGGAAAGTTGTATCCAAACAAGATAAAAATCCAAAAGTCCAAAGTATTAAAATCCAGAGCTCAAATACAGTAATGCAAATTGTTGGCATAACAAACTCATATTTTGTAATCTTTGTCTTTGTCTTTCAGTGGAACTCCAGCCCACTAATGATTGGCAGTTGACCTGATGCACAACCTTCAACAAACAGCACCACCACCGCGGATCATTGTCCATAAATTGGGTATTGTAGTATGGTTAATTGGTTTATCTATTTAAACTTTGTATTGATTTGTGTTGATTTATTCTGATGAAGTCCCAGAACTTTAAAGGGATGAAAGTACTCAATTAACTTGTGATTTCTGGATTTTAATACTTTGGACTTTTGGATTTTTATTTGTTTGAATACAACTTGCCACCTGCTAGCTGCCACAGACTGCCCAGATTAAACAATTGACAACTACCAAACAACTAAGTTCTTGGGTAATTCACCCTTCCTCACAGAGATTTAGAGCATACATACTAGAAAAGCCAACAAACAGAGAAATGACAATTTTTGCAGAAAATTAAATAAATGCTTTAAAACATACTCAAAAGAGTACTGATCACTGTATAAAGCAATTACAAGTGCAGTTAATCAAAAATATTCTTATCTTAGCTTGGATGGTTCTGGATGTAGTTGAAACAATGAAAAAGTGTTGTGGAGTTCTCTGTAAGTGAAGGAGTTAAGTAGTAAAAAATGATTAACAAAAACAGAAGTCTTAGTAAGATTTACAGAAATGACAGCAAGTAAGCTCTCCTCTTACCTGTATTGTAAAACAGCTACTTAAAAGCATAGTATAGTCATAGTATTTCTACAAATCTTAATATCATGTTGCGATAGAGAACCATGTTTTCAATGTATTCTTGAACTGGAAGAAACAACCATTTTTTTCCAAATGCCCTCATTTAAAAGATAAGAAAGGAAATAGGCCCAAACTTGAACATATCTTTACTAGTTTTAGGAATGGGAATAACTACAATCTTTTTCCACGGTAAAAACATGCACTGCATGATTGCAAATGTGTGTCAGGTCCAGAGTAATAGACAGAACAAAAAAATATTATTAGCAACATTCCATGTCTTTTGAACTAGGACAGCCATTTTCTAACAGTTTTAATAACTGATTATAAAACTTATTTTCTTGGGACTTTCTTAAAATGATAAGAATTCAAGAGTCTTCAGTATTTTGATATTATTATTATTCAGGAGTTTTTAAATTAGTAGGTAAAGCCATGCTCAAATAATACAGGTTATTAGGTAACTTGAATAAGTGTAATCTGAATTTAAATTAGCTACTGGAAAAAAATCCTTAAGAATAGGACCACCCACATGGAAAATTTAAACTAGCTATAGGAGGAAAATCCTTAAGAATAGGACCATCCACATGGAATCAACTATCTAGTGAGATACAAGCACTGGGCACCACAGGAATAACCTCCGTTAAGAATAATTAAAAGTTACCTAATGCATAATCTACTAAATGAATCTAAGTGTACCTGCTTTCTGAACACAGGATATTTCTTTGCTATACTGCTGCCAACAATTATTAATCTCAGCAAAAATTGTACTTTGCATAGAATACTTCCAACTCCTATACTGCTGTAACAAATAGTATGTAAGTGCTAAGCAACTTCAGTTCTCTTAATGTCTCTCATTATTACTTATGCCAGTGTTCTGATTATTGTATTTTAATAATGTACTTTCGCACTGGAGTAGTGACAGAAAAGGGTCAATAGACCAGATTTGTTACCCAGTCATCAAATTGCAAATAAATAAATTAATTTGCTATAGAGAATTTAATAGGACATATAGTAGAGGAAGTAGAAGTAAGTGGAATACCGATACTCTCTTGATTTTGTATTAAAACCATGGAAGCTTTTTTTGTTCTAAATAACGTCACTTTAATAAATGTTCATTTCTATGTATTTATTATTGTAATGTATAGAAATAATCCTGTGATAAGTACTAGAAACTTTAGAAAAAGGACCAGGCAAAGTTATTTAATCAGAAAAGTCACTTAAATTACTAGTAAAACTGTTTTCTCATACTAATGTTTCTTTCTTTCTTTCTTTCTTTCTTATTGAAAGGAATGCGCACATTTCTTGTAGGGTTATAAATAAAATGAAAGGCAAGCTGTAAGTTAGTATCTAAAGCTAGAGATGAATGATTAATTAGTATTACTAAACTGAGTATGCTTTGGTTTGTGATCTACTGGAAGTAATAGAAAAAAAGTTTAGTTAAGTGTGTCAAATAGAGTTCCTTGTCCTGTTATTTCATATTGAGGACAAGATGGAGTACAGCAGCGTATTTAAGATTCTTCAGGCTTATTGGTTTTAGTTGAAGAGTGAATGATTTGCAGAAGAAGCTTTAGGCTAAATTGCATCAGAGGTTGTGTAGTATTATTCTTGAACAATTAAAAAAAAGATCCATAGGTGAGTATCCTTTAGTTAAATTAATATTGAATTCACAAAGTGTGTTTGGCTTATTTTATATTCCTTATAAGATGTTTTAAAACATTATCTTTAAGATACTACTAGAAAAAAAGAGGAGGAAAACAGGCAAATAACTATTCAAAGTTCTTAGGTTCATATCTATATACTAGATTAATGACAACTATGGCTTTTATAAGCCTAGCTGTGCAATCCAACCCAGTTGTGTCCCTATGTATCATTGGTATTTATTAGTTTGGAAGTTTCTAGAGGTTATGTGGGAGGGTATATTAGTTTGGACATTACTGTCTTCCTCTGTCCACCAGAGACATGGGGGTCAGACTCAGGGTGAATTTCTGATTTACCATCTATTGGTCAAGGTTACTTTTAAATAGGATTAAGGATGGTTACTACTCACATGAATGGAGAACTTTTTTCAGGCCATCGGCATCCTCTGAGACACATATCTGTCTTGCCAAAATGTCTTATTTATGTCACAAGCAAAACTGAAATCCTTGAATCTAGTAGTTGTGATGCTGTTTGTTTTGTGGATGTGCAAAAGGCCCATCAGATCTGGATCAGAGTATGCCTTGTATGGCAGGTATAAAGCGCATCTCAGTAACCTGTAGGAGGCAGAAATAGGGCTTTAAGGTGATCCATATAGGACAATGTGTTTATAACCTGGATTCTCCTGGTGAAGAACCTTTATGGGCATTCCAAGTGTTGTATATGTCTGGTCAGGGGACTTTATACTCAATGATGGGTCTGATAAGGGTTGAATAAAGTGGCAATATGACTTCTTTGGACCTGGATGCTTTGCCTTAACTTATAAGTTGGGTGACATAGAATGATGTTCTTACTGCCTTGGCCACATGTTGGTCAAAGGCCACATTATAGTCTACATATGTTCTCAGATCCCTGACTACTGGGTCATCTTTTAGGGGTGTCTTATTGATGGGGTAATTAGCCTTAGTGGCATTTTTTCCAAAAGGCACTATATTGCATTTCTTGGCATTGAGTTTTAATCTGTGACTTTAACACCAGTCATCATTTGTCTGTTAGACTCTCTTGTAAGATGTTTGTGTCATGGGGATAATCTATGAGAGTTTCCAATTTGCAGCCATGTGCAAAGTTGGTCAGCCAAAGTCCCTTGACATTAGCCTTTGCCTCCGAGAAGTAGATGTCAAATAGGAGTGGTACCAACATGGAGCCCTGAGTTACCCCACTGGTGGCCGGTCTCTTAGTGGAGGTGGTATCACCAATCTTGACTTTCTAGGTACTGTCTGTAAGCTGTCAGTCCAGCAAATTATGTAGGGGTTTATGCCCCATTCACTGAGTTTGTCAACTATACCCAAGGTGGGTAGGGTCTACTTTAGATAAACGAAAACGCAATCTCTCAAACTCTCAAATGAGAAAATAATCATAACATCAGAAGTGGTATTTTGGGATCGCAGTACAGTGAAGAGTGAGATATTTGCCCTTTCCTCACTGTAGTGTGACCTTGGAGTAGGAATATATATTTAGTGGGAGGTGTGGGGGGCTGCACCCCCCACAATACAAATTTCGATTATGATTATTCGCTCATATGAGCGTCCAAGAGATTGTACTTTCGTTTATCTGACATAGACCCAGTTGTGTATTGTTTTGAATACCTTAGCCAGGTCCAGGTAAGCAGCTTATACTGTTTACCTCTCATCCACTGCCTTGGTGATCTTCTCAAAAGAAGTCTACCAGGTTTAGTAGTCATGACCTTCCCTTTACAAAGCAAAACTGGGTTAGGCTCATTTTCTGAAGGGTGCGTATGTTCTTGTTGATCATTTTCATGACAATTTGTTTCATGGATATGCATATTAGAGTAGTCAGACTAATTGGTTTGTAATTTCCAAGTGGTCCTGATAGCTCATGTTTCAAGCTATTTAGGAGGCATTCCAGGGTATTGTCAGGGTCCATTAAGGCTGTGTTGAGTATCTATCTATAACACAACAATGTTTGGTTGTTTACTGAATATTAAATTGGCTGATTCAGGGACTGTTTTCAGCCATGATTAAAGTGTGAAAGCTATAACAATTTAGAGACTGCATTTTCAGTGAATGCAATGACAGTTTACATAATACAATTGTAAATACAGATACCAAGAAGATTATTTAAGTCAAATAAAGATAATAAGGCAGCAAAAACCATAATCATTTGTTGTAGGATACTAAGCCATTAAAAGTGATTGAAGAAAAAAATAAGTGTAAAAGTAGAAGAACAGACATTTGATGTTTAATAAAAATTGGAAAGATGACTTTTAAATCAAAAATAGATACTAGCTTAATATTTAAAAATGAAGAAACTGGATACAGATAACAAATAATGATTCATGTTATAAAAATAAATGGAAGTAAAACTAGATAAAAAAGGTGCATGGTACTGAAAGTTCAGAAAGGCAGAATATTGAAATGTGTAATCCCAGTAAATAATACAAATAATATATTAAGTTGGGAGTAAAGTTTTAGATAATTAAATATATTTACTTTTAATGGCATAGAATAAATGAAGTATTTTCAGCTCATAAGGTTTGATTTTTGTTTATGAGAATAATGCATTCTGTACTTCAACCATTTAAACGGCACTGACGAAATAGAATATTTATTCATAAGTTTAAAAATCACAATGCTGCATAAAGTAGGCAGTGCTTTAGTTGAATGGCAGATATCTGTAATTAAAATGTTTAATAATATAATAAGTTAGCCACAATAAAACTGAATACAATAATAAAATATATCTGTTACTGTTGTAACTCTTCAGACTAGATGTTATCCATGCTCGCAAAATAAAACCTGTGAATATAAACATTTTAAATAACATAGATCACTCTTAAAATAAGACATATCTCCCTATTAGTTTCTCCCACATAAGTGGGCTAATTACAGTTAAGAACACAACAGTATAGTGTTAATTCCGTATTACTTATTTCCTATCCATTTTAATCAACTCCACCTAATAGGACAGCTTTCTTCATTCTAGCTCACACACAGCAATCTATCTTCCACTTTATAAATCTTAATAAAGTACTTTCATGTTTGCAGGCCACCCCTAAGCTAAACCCAACATATAAGATAGCCACTAAGCATACCAAGCCCCTTTAATTAGTTACTACTGCTGTTCATCCTTCAGCTTCCTATAATAGTAGTGGTCCTACAAACCATCAAGTCTCAAATCTCCAAATGGACCTAACAGAATCCACCTCCACTAGCTCATCTTACACTGTTCTTTTCCATTTCCTATTAGCAGCTCCTTTAATAATATACACCACTCCCAATACCCACCCTCAGTGTATCAGAAAATTTGAGCAATTACTCACCCTTACAAAATTCCTCAGACTTATAATATAGCTAACCAAACTAATTCAAGTTAGCAAACTTTAGTAGACAGACACTAAGAACTTTGACCACAAAAGATAGAACCATACATAAATGCATACATACATATCCTAGACCTGGTCATTACCAACATGGGCAACTGGTGTTCCACACCAGAGGTCAATTCCTCGTTGGTCAGTTCCGACCACAAACAAATCACCCTAGACATCCACATCCCAGCCCCACCCCCCATTAGGGAAACCACCGTAAAAAAATTCTCCAAAGCCAACTTCATGCTTCTTAAGACACAAGTGGCAAACTTCACGACACCTATGCTGACGGACAATAGAGATACGACTGCTGAATCCTATACAGTTGCACTTTATAAGCACTTACACGAGTGCATGGATCATGCAATCCCTAACAGAACCAAGATGCTATCCTCCAAAAAAGGAAGCCAATCTGGTGGGCCCGTGCTATAAACAAAGTCTACAACAGAAGAAAGAAACTGTTGCAAAAAAGAGTAAAATCCCACGATTGGAGGAAGTCCATGGTCAGCCTCAGTAAGAAGCTGAGATCCCTCATAAAATCCTCCAAAGCTAGTTATGAAAACAAAATCACCACTGATCCTAAAGGCAACCACAAAGCATTCTATAGCTATGTCAAGAATCTCAATGGCAACACTCAGATCTGTTCTGAGTTACAGCACAATGGCACTAAATATACAGAACCAACTGATATTGCCAACATCCTGGCAGATAGGTACAGTGCTAACTTTACACCTCTCTCATCCCCTAAAGGGCTCATCTCTATACCAGAAGAAAGCAAAGTACCTGTAATCATGGCTGCACAGGTAAAAAACACACTCTCCAAAGCCAAGAACACAGCATCAATGGGACCTGACAACATCCCAGGCTGCATTCTACATGAACTACAGAACGAACTGTCATACCACCTAAGCATCATGTTCAATCATAGCCTCACCTCAGGCTTTGTGTCCACTGAATGGCGCACAGCAACGGTTATCCCACTCCACAAAGGGGGAGCCACCATGGACCCCAGGAACTACTGCCCCATTAGCCTGACAAGCCTGTTCTGCAAGGCTATGAAGTGTATCATCATGGAACTTATAAACAATGACACTGGTAATCTCCAAACTCTGGACTCTACCCAGTTCGGGTTTGTAAAAGGCAGATCATGTCTCCTAAACCTGATAGACTTCTTTGAAGCGGTCACCAAAGCTGTAGATGAGGGTAAGGTGGTACACACAGCCTATCTAGATCTCACCAAGGCTTTCAACACCATCCCTCACTCTGGAATTATAGACAAACTCACTAAACTAGGTATAAATCCCTATGTCACAAGATGGGTTGCCAGCTGGCTCACTGACTGAACCCATACTGTGAAAGTAGCAGATTCCAAATCCAACTTCAGACCAGTGACAAGTGAAGTACCACAGGGTTCAGTCCTAGGTCCTCTCCTGTTTGGTATCTACTTCTCTGAAGTACAGGCTAACACAGAATGTCTTTGGCTAACAAAGTTCGCAGATGACTGCAAACTAGGAGCCATAATCAAATTTCCTAACGATGTGGACATCCTACAAAAGGGCCTCACTGAGACAGATGCCTGGGGTCAAAGCCATGGCCTCAAGCTCAATGCCAAAAAGTGCATTGTCATCCCTTTTGGTAAAAACTCTGTACCCATGAGCTACCACATAGGCGGTAGTCTACTTAATACCGAAAGTGTGATAAGAGACCTTGGGACACAGGTGGACAGTAGTCCCTCCTTTGATAATCACATCGCCACAGTAGTCAGGAAATCCTTCTACATGGCACACCTCATCACAGAAAGTTTCTCATCCAGGAAAAAAGAGGTTATTATTTATTGTTCCCCTCTACTCATCACTCATTAGACCCATTATAGAGTACAACGCCCCTTTTGGTATGTACCTCACAAGACGTCTACAACAACTGGAAAGGCCACAGAAATACCTCCACAGAAATACCACACAAAGAGGATTACCAGCCTCAAACAGATGCCCTACGCAGACCGTCTCATAAAACGCCAGCTTTATTCTGTTGCATATCGCCTACTCAGAGGCGATCACTGCCTAACATACAAAGCTATGTCAAACCCAGAGATGTTGGACATGCTCCACGTAAAGAAATCCCAATCCCTCTGAGCTACACGCTCTAGGGACCTAAACCTTGTCACCACAATAAACAGAACATGCTGGAGAGATAGATTCCTGTCTCAGAGACTTCCCTTACTCTGGAACAAACTACCAATCTATATCAAACAAAGTTCCTCATTAGCACTCTTGAAAAATCTTGATGATTGGATGGGAGATAGGAAATTCACCCCGGGGATCACTTCTTGTGACTCTGCTTGACAGGGGCACAGTAAAATCATTTTCTTGGGTGGGAAAAGCCAGGGTACCATTTGGCTAGGCTTATATAGGCCCTAGGGCCAATAGCCTAGTACCTACCTATGAACCTATAAATAAATCAGCATTGACACCCTAACATGCATGCTCCAAGACACAACCTTGGACCATGTAAAACAAAGTTGCACCCTCTACTCCCCCCTGCTAATCATATATACATATATATATATATATATATATATATATATATATACATATATATATATATATATATATATATATATATATATATATATATACACATACTAACTATGAGACTGTACATTCTCCAAGGTAGGGGCACATTCCCTATCTCCCAGGGACTGTCGATTTTGCACATCTGTCAACTCTCTGTTTTGTCACCCAAGTAAAAAGAGCTCTCATATATTTATGTAATACAAACATATTGTCGAACATAGTAAACCCCAAATGGCATTACATCAACCAAAAAAGATCAAAACTCAAAATGTCGACAAACTCAGTGTTCTTTGTAGGGGACAAGTCCCTCCTGCACCCTGATGTAGGGGCCTGTTATCCTCTCCCCCACTAATTATATATATGCCAACTCTGAAAACATACTACAGTGGAGATAGCAGAAAATATCAGTCCCTGTTGTACCATATCTCATTGAATAAGTATTGTCAACCTATTTTTTTTTTTAGTCGATGTCACATTGTTGTGTTTCAGCTGTTCGATTTTATCAATGTAACCCATATATGTGACTCATATATCTATACACATATGTCAATATATACACATATGTCAGAAAACCACAAATTTTACCGGGAACAGATCCAACATATAAGGCAAAATCATGGACAATTCTCATAGAAATCAACCTTTTATTTTCAAAATGTGTAACATTACCTCTGTTAATATGGATCAAATTTAGAATATTGACTAGCAAATTCAACTTGGATGCTCATTGTACAGTTAATAGCTATTTCTTTATACTCGCAGAAATTTCTTTTATGTAATTACTATGGTTCTGTGACATTAGAGACAGCTAACATGTAGCAAAAACGAAATGCCTAGAAGCTGCAAATGGCACGTTACAAGCAGTCAACAGCAGGGAACAGAACTCTAACAATTTACTCATGCTGGCTGTATCCACAGTGGCACAGGTACTTCACCATCTGATTGGTCTCATCTTCAGTGACATAAAGCATGTGCAGCTGAGGATAGACTCGCTGGCAACATTGTGTGGAATGCAGCAGTGGATATCAACCTGATATCCTGTACCTAAGACTTTTCCTATTCATGATAAAAGGTGATTATGGCTAGATATGCTGGGCAGTTAGAACTTGATCAACTACTTGTTAGCAAAATGCATTTATTTTTTCATATCGGATGATCCACATTGCTAAACAGATTGGATCCACTGTTGTTGCATGCAGCTTATGTATGAAATGTTGTTGTACCAAGTCCCATATAGCAGTGCAATACAGGAGCCCTAGATGAAGCCGTGCAATGCTTCAACTCAACTTTCCTAAACATCTTAAACCATCATGTACCCTCCCAAACCATCAGAGTCAGATCTAACTATGCCCCATGGCTATCTAAAGTTACAAAGATTATAATGAAAGAAAGAGACAAAACCTGGCTACAATACCAGAAATCCAAAACCACTACCTTGAGACAAAACTATCTGGAACTTCACAACAAAGCCAAAAAGCAAATTAAACTTGACAAAACCAACTACTACAAAACCACACAGGAAAAATATGCTAACCACCCCCAAAAATTCTGGGCCACATTAAAGAGTTTACTGCACCCAGTTAAACCCACCACCCCTAACCCTGGATTACCAAACAACCTAGAGGACACCCCCACTCAATTTAACAACTACTTTACTAATACAGTCCAAGCCCTTGCCAACACCCAAAAGAGTGCCAGGGGCCCCATTCCAACAACTATCCCTACCCTCCCCAGTTCTCTAAACCTGTCCCCCAGCTTCTCTCTACAGCCAGTTCCCACTAAGTTAATAGCCAAACTCCTCAAAAAACTTAAACCAACCAAACCAGCCACTGACAATCTTCCAGCAGACTTCCTTCAGTTAGAGGCGATAGCCTATCCCGTATCTATACTCATAAATAGGTCTATTGCAGAATGTAAAGTCCCTGACACATGGAAAATATCACATATTATTATTCCACTTCACAAGGGTGGTACCTCCCTTGAACTGACAAACTATCGCCCAATCGCAATTCTATCACCACTGTCAAAAATATTAGAGAGAGTAGTTCACTCTCAACTAATGAATCACCTCCTAAACAACAATCTACTATCCAATTCCCAGCATGGCTTTAGACCTTCCCATAGCACCACCACTGCATTACTCTCATTTACCAACATAGTCAATTACCATAGGAACAAAGGATTATTTGTAGCCTCCATATTCCTAGACCTATCTAAAGTATTTGATATGGTCAATCACCATATACTCCTCGAGAGTCTAACCTCCCTTAACATGAGCTCCTCCACTATATCATGGTTTAACAACTATTTATCAGGCCGTCAACAAGCAGTCCTATGACAAGACCAATTGTTCCCCCGATTACCAGTAGCCATAGGAGTCCTACAGGGTTCCATCCTTGATCCTTTGTTGTTCTCCCTATTTACAAACCAAATAGCTTCCTCCTCCCCCTCTGCCTCAATAGTTCAATACACAAACGACACCACTATTATATGTGCCACCCCTACTCTAAAGCAACTTCAAACCCTCACTCAAAATAACTTTACTTTAGTTGAAGCATGGTTCACTAACATTAAGCTTATTCTTAATCCAAAAAAAAAAAAACTAATGCTCTTTAGCTCTGGTAGATCACCTCCTCTAAACAATGAATTTACCATAACATCCACTGGCAAGACTCTGATCACCCAAACCACACACACAAAACTGCTAGGCATTGAAATAGACAATAACCTAAAATTCGACATACACATAGCACAAACAATCAAGAAAGTAAACAAAAAGTTTGGTCTCCTTTATAGGAACAAACACTTCATGACTAAACATACCAAAGCCACTGTAGCAAGAACTCAGCTCTTATCAATCCTCCTTTATGCCTCCCCCATCATGACATCTCCACCACACAGAACTAAACAAAATGGAATCTTGTTACAACAAGATAGCCAAGTTTACAACTGATGCCTCCTATAGATCCCACCACTGTCTATCCCTCAAGCAACTCAACTGTCTGGAGTTGCCTCACCTACTCCTTACTCAATCAACTCTCATTAGCACACAAGCTCTACTACCTTCCTGACAAAACCCCAGCACTTCTGTAACTAATTCAGCCCTACGTCACCACTAGAGGCTTAAGATCTACTAACCAAAACCTCACAAATGTCATCAAACATAGAAACAATGCTGGGAAATCTCTCTTTGCATGCACTATTGCCAGAACCTGGAATTCACTCCCAAGCCAAATTTCCTCTACCACCTCCCTTATTCATTTCAAAATACTCTTGAAAACAACTAGCTTTGTTCATGCTATACCCCTGGCTAACCCTCCCCACTGCACTGTTTGCAAGGATTCCATCAGAGATCACCTGTATCCCCTGCTATACTTGTTAAGTCAATGATATGTTCCTTCTAACTCAATGACATATACTGTATTAAACTAATGGCCACCTTGGGAAAACAAAACTGAAAACTGCATGGCATGGTATGTAATATATACAACAAAACCTTGTAAATAATTACTGGAAATTTACTCATAAACATTTCCTTCATAGAAATCATATGTGTTTAGGCTGCTTATTTGTTCTCTTATATATGTAATGTGATGTTAGAGCTTTTCTCCCCAGGCCTCTGCTGAAAATGGACATGTATCCAGTTAGACTTTCTTGGTTAACAAATGTAAAATAAAATAAAATAAAATAGGGACCTTGGACTAGACTGAAATAAACAAATGAGGTTTAACTGCAGGAAGGTGAACACAAACATTTCTACCAAGATACAATGTAATGTATCTTAGCTGCATTTCCAGTGCACCTACTCTGCCTGCAAAGACATGAGAAGAGAACTTGGTCCTCTGATATGTACCATTCACATACAGAATATGTGCATGTGGTCAGCCTTGGTACATGAAGCACCATACTAGTAGTCATACCGATTCTTGGCCCTGCCTTTACTTGGGGATTGCTGGGGTGAATGCAAATGTATTCTAAATTTATAAACATGGTGCACTGTGAACTATCATGAAATGTGGAGACCTCACTTTCATTTTACAGGTGACTGCAGCGTTGGGTCAGACACTCGACTTCAGTGAATAGACATTCTGCGTAAATGTATTGCAGAGGGGCATAATTTGCTCTGCTAAATTTTCATTTATCAGAGAGAATAATGGTGCAGTGAGGTGGGTTGTGATCAATTACCTGACAGAACATATATCAGTAGTTACGTAATGTTTTGTAGATACTGTTTATGTGCTCTGCATGGCAACAGGTTCCGTTCATATAGGTGCTATTATAAATAGCATTGTATTGCATGGTACAGCAGTGTGAAATGACATCATGCCACAACATTTCTGGGTGCCTCAGCATGATCTTTGAATGCAAATGTACATTCTTATGTGCCTCTGGTAGCTGATGTCAAAGTCACAGGCATTGGGTAGTTCTAGTTCAGTGCTGGGACACACCACTCAACATTTAATGCATTTCACAAATATTTCTAGGTTGGCTTGATGCATCCTGAAGGCAGAAATTTCCAGAGGTATCTAACGATTAAAACTTTTGGAATAATAGACACTGAGCTTTGTTTTCCAAGTTCCCACTGTTCTGAACATTTGAGAATAACCATGACTATATGCGGTATGATGTGAATGACTAATGCTAGGTCTCAGTTGACTGAGAACATATTTAGCCTCCAATCTACCCACAGTAATAAGAATAAGCATTTTTGCAGTGATGTACCCCCCCTGCTTATACGCTGTGGGTTGCGGAGCAAGCCCCCCTTGATTTTACATATTCTAACTCAATTTCTAAGTCACTGGCCATACAACAGTGGAGAAAGGAGAAACTCCCAAGTGCAACTAACACAGGTATTTAACAGTGATACTCCTGTAGCTAAGATTTTGCCTATCCATGATAAAAGGTGATTATGACCAGATATCTTTCTGCTGTTAGAACTTGGTCAACTGGTTGTTAGTCACTTGTAGAGAAAAATTCTGATGATTCATTTTGCAGCATAGGCCGTTTTGGCTTTTTCTGCCCCCTGAGTTCTGACATCACTTCCTTCCTGCTTCATTATTCCTGCTCATGACAATATCATGCTTCCTGTGGTCAATCCATTGTGGTACCACTGGGACTGTATGACACAGATGACATAACCTCATCTTTGTTGTCCTTGTGGAGTCATTTCCCATCAAGACTCTTGGTTGTGTGGTAGTTAAATCTCCTCAATGAGTATTTATCAGTCTAGTGGGGTTGGAGGGCAAAGACTAGATATTGGCTCTTTCAGGGCTGAACAGATAAACCCTGGAGAAAGACAGCGACAGAGTGAAAGGGGCCTTGCATAAAATAATTGGAATCAACTGCTGTTACAGGATCCTATGAGAACAGATAATAGGACCAGCATTAACAAGGGAAAAAATATCATATGCACATTTGATCTGTTCAAATCAGGATTCATAATGCATAATAAGGTGTGAAGATTTGTCTCTACTGGGATGCAGATGTTAAAGATGTGAGCAGGCCAAAACCCATGCTGCGTCCTTTGCATTTCTTTTTGCATGCATCAGTTTATTTAATGAGCATGCTGGCAACTTGCCTGTTTGATTCCATCAGAACAGATGTTCTGTGCGTATCACTAGGGTTCATTCCCTGATGCTCAGTTTGCTTTAGTCTTTAAGCTTTAATTCCTCTATGTTACCAAGCTGTGGCAGGAAACATAGGAGTTTAGAAATGTTCTTTTTCTCTCTCCTGAATGTTAAGTCTTGTTTGGTGGCTTGATATAATCACTATTCTTCACAAGCTCTCTGATCAGAGTCAAATAATAACCATCTTTAGCTGATAAATATTTTGAAGTCTGTATTAAGTGAATGGAAAGCTGGGTCCCTTCTTGAATTAGTGCCACTGATGTTTTAGTAAATGCAAAAACTAATCTAGATTCACACACTGGTACTTAATTACTAACTTTAGGTCTTTTGTGATTCAGGCTATGTTTTTAACACTATTCTGCTGTGTAATTTAGGGGTTAGGAAGGATATAAAATCCTTATCACACAGGTAAATCCAGGCAAATCATTTCATCATATAAAGCAGAACATATAAGAAAAGAAACATACAGGTGCACTGAAGAGTGTAGCAACATGGAAATCCATGTTTCGTAGATATTGGAGTAAAACTGTAGCTGTGACTGAAGTTTCTTCATTGGCATTTCCTAATATGTATGCTTGAGACAAAGGATGGCATGACAGGAGATTGTGACTCAGAATCTTTCACAGTTTCCCTTTCACTGTTAGGGTGCCATGCAGTGCTTGCTTCTCTACTTTAATGACCCGTGTCATCAATACAATTGCTTAACCATGATATAAGTGTATTGCAATAGTCGTGTCTGCTGTTTCAGATATCCAGTCACAGAGTGGACATGATGGCAGAAGTAGTAAATAACATTTACTGGGTCAAAACTCTTTCAGGTATGAACATTTAAGGCAAAATGTTTGACCTCCAAATTCTTGGCAGGACTTTCAGGCAGGCTCTTTATTTTGTCTGCGTGCTGTAACAGAGATTACAATCATCTCTTTGCTGCCAAGTCTAGATGCACACATTTTCTACATAAAAATCACCACAAAAACTGCACTCAGCCTCTCCTGCAATTCCAAACCAAAAATTCCACTGGGCAGCACAATACAGAAAATTAAAACTTTATTGAATACTATATTCCACATCAAGTATCAGGATTTCTTCAGAATGTTGAACAACAAAAATTGCCACACTTAAATGTTTTACAGTTATGAATTTGATCACATGATGGAAATGGATGGTCACATGATAAAAAGTTCACATGAAGAAAATCCTAACTCTTAAAGACATACAAACAGAATCATAACTTCATAATGTGCATTTGTCATAATGAGCTTTATTAACTTAAAAGAATAATTACATTATAAAGTAAAAACTGGTTTCTTGTTTGAAAAATAATGATTCACAAAAAATTATTAAGGCATTCCCATTCTTAAAACATTCATAATGGATGTTTTCATTCAAACCTGTGAAAGCTCCTGCACTGATTCCTAACTGCCAATTTGATTGTCTGTATTCAAGCCTGTTATTCCAGTCACCCCACTACAGTTCATTATTGCCTCTACTATGAGAAAATGTTTTTATTCCTTAAAATTCTGGCAAGTAATGGAATGCGTACACAGGGTATGGAGTACACATGTTCATACAGTGTATGCAGTTTTCTATTAGTTTTCTGCACATAAATCCTTTGCACATTATACACTTTGCAATAAATATCACACCTTGTCTGTAACAGTTACATTTACCATTTGTGCCTATAATTTTGTAGTAGTTGACCATTGTTAGGTATGGACCCTCCAAGATAAATCTATACTTACTGCAATTTCCACATTTCCTTATTCTATTTAGCCTACCAACCAAAGCCTCCTTATTGTTGTTACCTTCAAAATAATGCTTCATTGCCTATTTTATGGTACAGAAATCTAGGCTCCCAACTCCTTTTTCTAGAGCTTTCTGGGTTAGAAGTAACAATGGGCCACTTTTTACTAATTACCTTTTTAATGGTGTTAGCATCACTAGAACAACTGATGACCATAGGTCTAGAGAACGTGTCATCCCTTGCTTTATTTCATTAACCATGTTGTTTCTGATGGATTCGAGAAGTATTGGGGAAAATCTGTGTCCTTTCTTTTAATACTATTACTAGACACCTTTTCTATAATAGTGCTAGGGTACCCCCAACATTAAATGTTCTCTTTAAAACATTAATTTCCCTGTGAAACTGTTCATGATTAGAAACTAATCCAGATAAAAGTTTCCTCTGTCCTGTAATCACATTTTACTTCTTCCACCTGTGGTGGTCCTATCACAGTGCAGAAGGGAATTGGAGTATGTCAGCTTTCTAAAAATGTTAGAAACAAAATTTTGATTGAACTTATATTTCTGTAATAAAACATCCAAGAAGTATTGTTATCTGACCACTTAAATTTCAGTTTTAAAAAATCTGTGGCATTGTTCAAATATGTCATGAATTCAAAGAAATGTCCACTTGACCCATCCCATAGACAGAAGATGTCAACTGGGAATCTTACATAACATCTGACCAAATGAGAATGGATTGTTTCTTTCCTTATTTTTTCTAGAGATATTCCCACCTATACAAAACCAAGTTAAAGTATACCACTGATGCCCCCATCATTACATCCTTCGTTTGATGAAAAATGTCACTATCAAATATAAAATAGCTGTTTCTGAGAACATCCTGCATTAATGTAGATATTAGGCCAATGTCAGGACCTTTTAGTTAGGCAAAGTTTAGTAATACCTCTTCAAACCTCGTTTTGGCTCTGTTCTACTCCTCACCAATTTTGCACTTTCTCTGGAAGGTCTTCCCAATCAGCTGTCAGTGTTGACATTCTCCCTCCATCATTATTTTTTTTTAGAAATATCTCATTGTGGGTTTAGATCCTAGAATATTCAGTTCAACGAGGATGAGCTGTTGGAGTGCAAGCCTGCTCTGGAATGCCTTAAGTGATGTTGTTTGTGATGTCATTACTGTACAATAATTCTAGCATCTGTGCCCATAGTTCAAGGAAAATTGTTCCCCCAAATTACTGGCACACTAGATGGTCACACAGTTAGCCTATTCCTAAGTCTCTCCCTGAGTTAGCAACTAGGGTTGCTAACTTTTATTGCAGATTCAGAGAATTAGATCTATAGTTTTCTGTAGAGAGACCAATAGACCTGTCAAGGATTTCTAACTGAGTCGCATTCATTATACTGTAATGAGTGAATTCATTGAGCCCTCTGAGCCTTTTATGTCTTCTTTACTGAGTTGTTCAAACTGTTTTTTGTGCAAAATCCTTGTGAGTGCAGTGCAAACAAACAAGAATTGCATATGAATTTAGTGGCCCTTTTCTTGGTCCCCAGTTAGGTATGTGTTTTATTGCCAGTATGTGCAAACTGTTAGTATAGTGTACAGGTTTCAGATAGTCTCTCTGTCTCTTTATAAACATACCTCTTACATTACCTTATGGGAAATTGGACATCTTCCCTATGACTGCAGGGCATTTACCATACAACTGGTATATCAATTGTACATTTATGCTTCATACATTTCAATTACCTAGGGCAGCACAACTTTTTTCAGGCTGTCCATCTTTAGCTATCTGCTGAAATACAGGGTGTTTACCTGATAACACAGGGTGATACTAACCCAAAGATGAAAGAACTTCCTTAAGTTGACCTTCTCTGAATGACTAACATGTGACTGCCACAAACCTATTACACTCTAACCAGTTGTACTGTGTGCTATTCTCAGCCAACTGCTTCTTAATGTGAAATGTGTCTTATGTTCTAATTGCTGTTATTGGAAAAGCCTAAATTCGTACTTCCAAGGGTATGGCTTTATTTCTGAAAAGGCTTATTTTATGACTTAGGTTTGTATTGTTGTCTCTCATAAGTTCTCAAACAGGGAATTCTACCAACTATTTTCCCTCCTGAAAACAATCATTCCACTTGTGAGAAAGCTGCAACAATATGAAAGTTCTCTAATAAACAATATATTTTCAGTGAGAGTAGTTGATGTAAATCCCTTTGTCACATTCGCACATTGTTATATGCTTTGTTCAGGCTACTGAATTCACAAATTGATCTCCTAACAGTGTAATGATTCATTTCCTTCAAGAGACAGAGAGCTTGAGATAGTGTAGTAGAATGCCTGAATACCATGAAACTTTCTGGGGGGGGGGGTGCCATCTGTACTTTGTTTAGTCCTCTTACCATGTTAGCATTGCAGATGTGCAGTAAACCAGATGTAGACAAGTTGTCATATTCTTAGATATATTGCTTGTCACCAATGAAATTTCAACCTGCCTCACATGATCAGGTCCCTTTCCACTAGAATGGTGTTTACTTTTTGTTCTTGCTGCTTTTCAGGTTTCAGTCCTCCTGCAGTTGATTGGTGCATTTGTTCTCTCTAGAATGAAGGTTATTTGCTGGAGGCAGTTATCTAGGCAGCTATCATGGTTTTCTGCTATGTGGTCTAATAAGCCCCTGGCATTTGTTCTCACTTGCAAAAGGTCCTACTGTGTCTTCTCCCTCCAACAGTAATGGACGTGCTCATACACAAGCTACTCTGGACAGCTGCTATTTATTGCAGACAGTTACCCTAAACCCCATACATCAGGCTGGCCTACTTTTACATAAGATTTATTAAATGAGATTCTTGTTGAATTGAACCAGAATATGTTATTTAAAGACATTTCTTTATATTTCCACTAAACACTAGACTCTGACAATAAAGATACTGTGAATCAACTGACGCGCATACTTTTACTTGGGTCAGGCCAGTGGTGGCTGGTGACTTCAAATCAAAGGGGGGCTGCAGGAGACAGCTGAATGGGTGGGGTCAATGGGGAAGGGGTGTGGCCAACCAGAAAGGGGAGGAGCTATGCTCAAAACCACAAAAACTAACTTTAATTAAATACGCTGCCCTGGGTGGCAAACCATCATTATTAAAGTCCAATCAAGACAAAAATAAGTGTAGAAGAATAAAAATATTTCAATGCATTGGCTGCATGACAGCTTACTTAATATCTAGATGGAAACAAAAGGTTGTGAGGCATGAAAAAATAAATTATTTTTTAAATACATTACTGGAATGCCAGTCAAAATCAAGTACAAGCAAAACCAGAAACACTCAACTCAAACCACTTCTCCTTGCACTGCAGTTCTAATTATAATTTATGTTCAGCTTTATTAAAGTGCCAAGTAACATGCTGAAAGTAGAAATCTCTGTGATGCCCCCACTTGTAAAAATGTTTCTTATCCAAAAAAGACCCGCTGCCTGACAACTATCTACTTGTTTCATGGGGAAAACATGTAAGTAAAAAATGAAAAGCAAACAAGAAACAAGCTCAAGATACATTGCTTAAAGGATTACTGTACAGGTTATGGACCACACATGATTGGCATTCTGTTTAGTTTACGGGTAAAATCTGTAGAGATGACTGGAAGTCTCCAACAAGTGTAATGAGCTTTTTAAAATAATGGAATCCTGTCCTTTAATACCCAAAGCTTATACATTATCTAGTCAAGTATTCTCTGCATGGCAACAACAGAAAGGCTTTCAATGTTGGCAATTCTTTAACAGTATGCTTATTGAAGCTTACTTGCATCTTACGATCTCAGACAAGCTTACATTATGGTCATTAAAGCATTGCTACTTAAACACAGAGCAACAGGCACTTTGAGTAATAAGCATAAATCAACAGTACAAAAATATGACAGAAAACAGACCTTTCTGCAAAATCAAGGACAGATGAAAAGCCACTGTAGTACTTGTGTCTACCTTGGATGGGGGGGGGGGGGACACTGCACATTTACACTGCATAACTACTCCTTGCCTTGCTTGGACACATCCAGAGTCAGTACATGGTGGGGTGCAACAAGTATGTCACAATTTGAAATGTCTCTGGCTGACTGTGATGGCCCTGACACATGTGTCATACCTCTCAACCTCAGAGCAAGAAATCTGGACAAAGCCATACAAAGAAGTGGGACAAATGCCCACAAATAAGGACAATTTTTAAATATTGCTCTAATAAACTTAGAAAGATAATAGAATAGGTCTTGCATTAGTATGAATTTTCTGAAGGGTATAAAATCTGAAACTCAAATGTCTGTCATTATTTTCTAACTTCAGTCTTTAATTATTTGTCACTAATTTGCCAAAAAAACACAATTTTATGAAAAATGGACCAAACAAATGTGATGTAAAAATATAAAATAGCAACACAATACAGCTGGGAACCTGTCACAGAAGGAACACTTTAATATTAGTACTGCTAACTTGAGCAGCTGACAAAATAAAATAATCTACATGCATTTCTGAAATAAAAGTAATCTGATTATTACAGTTATTTCTTAATTATAAACCCTCCATGTTTTCTTCCAAAATTGCTATTTTGCGGAGGGATCATTAGGGGAAGAGCAACATTTTGAGTCAAAATCAGGGACAGTTCAGAGGTTTGGCTATGCCTAATTCTATAAAGCAATTTATTTGCATGTACCTCTCAACCTGTTAATGCAATAAATCTGGACAAGGCCAGATATATTGGGGAACATATAAACAGTACTAAAAATTGCTCTTGTATAAACTGGGACATAAATCTGGACAAGGCCAAATATATTGGGGGGAACATATAAACAATATTAAAAAATGCTCTTCTATAAACTGGGACAGTTGATAGAACAGGTCTTACTTTAGCATGCATTTTTCTGAAGGTTATGAAGTCTGAAACTAGGTGTGTCATTATTTAGTGACTTAATTCCTAAATGATTTGCCAGAAAACCACAAATTTTTATGAGGAACAAATCAAAAATAAGAAGCAAAACATCTATTCATTCTTTGAAAATCTGGACAGTCGGGAGGTATGGTTCAGCTGGGGCTGTCTAAGTTTGCCACCCTTCCCCCTCACAAAACCCTGGTCGAATGGAGCCTCCCTGCAGCCATTCCAACGATCCATTAATTTGCTATTTCACTCCATTTACCATAAACACTAATGTGCATACTGATTTACTTCTATGATGATTTGAACTTCATTTGAAAGTTTTATTTTTGCATTTTACAGCACAAACACTAAGAGATAACAAACTTGACATTAAACCTTCTCTGCCCTTGAAACTCACATTCACTGAAACAACATTAAAATCCACATTCAAAGAAAATACATTTTACTCGTGGCAGATAAAAATTAATTCTGGGCTGTTTTCAAATCATAGGCCCCTTGCATATGAAACATACATGTGCTCTTTGATACACCTTCCTATTGCTTTGAACATTTTTCCAGTAAACAATGAAACAAAACTGTCCAATTCAGAACATTTTCATCATAAAAGTCTACACAAACTTCTACAGTCCACTATTATCAGTAAATATGCACAATTCTACAGTCCACCATTATCAGTAAATATGCACAATCTCTGATGTAGTAAAAAAGTCATCTAAATAATTCCACGTTAAATAAATCTGTAATGAAGAGGTTGGTGCTAGCAATCACCTTTATATTTCATGGTTTCATCGAACAATAAAGTGTCTGATGCCCCTGTGGAATAAATTGCCTAAATTACATTAAAAATAAGCTAGTAATATTGCAATAGGAAATGGATGGTAAACTGATAACAGGCTCATAATTAGTATCTTAATTTTCAGCATTCACCCCTTATGGGAGTAGAACCAACAACCTTCTACATCAAAAGCAAGCACACAGCCTGTTGTGCTATTAGCACTAAACTTCTCTTCCCCTGCAGCTCTCAGCTCCTTGTAAAATCTGCTCAATACTCAACTGCATCTCAACTTCGCAGCACAAGAAGTCTGGAAAAAGCCAAATTTATTGGGGTAGGTCAAAAGGGCAAAAACCAGGGACACATTAAACATTGCTTGTATAATCTTGGAAAGCTGCTAGAATAAAATGCTGTGTTACCACGGTACCACCATACATTTTACTGCCAAAGTCCCTGTGCAAAAGAGTCAGAACATACCACTATGCCAAATCACCTGCTTTGTGAAAGAAAAATGCTGTGTTACCACCGTACATTTTACAGGCAAGGTCCCTGTGCAAAACAGTCAAGAGCAACATACCACTAATCAGCTGTTTTGTGAGAGGAAGACTGAAACTTAAATGGCTATAATTTAATTAATTCAGTTCTCACCATAGCTGTCAACCTCTTAGCACAAAACACCTGGACAAACCCAGTAATGAGGGAATACAGCCCTCAAACATATTCAGTGAATTCAGTTCTTGCCATAGCTGTCAACCTTAGCACAAAAAAACTGGACAAAGCCACTAACAGGGTATTACAGTCCCAAAAATAAGGAAAAATTTCAACTAGTCATCTTATAAACTTAATAAAAGGTTGTGTTACTATATATTTACTGCTAGAATAAAAAGTTGTTTTACTATGTATTTTCTGAAGACTATGAAGTCTGAAATTCAAATGCCTGTCAATTTTACTTCTGATGGAACAAAAACAATTTTCAGCAGAGGCCCAGGGAGAAATACTGTAGACACGTCTTTGTAAAATGGCAGGATACCAGAGCAAATCCACACAAACACAGAGATAAGATGGAGACTCCACAAAGAAGGCACCACAGCCAAGAATCAAACCACAAATCCTGTAGCTATGAGGCAACAATACTGCCACTGCACCATCAAATATGTAAGAAATTAAACATTCAGAAACCTGAAGTCTGAAATTCAAATGCCTGTCAATTTTATTTAACATTTGTTAATCAGGACAGTCTGACTTGGAACAAAAACAATTTTCAGCAGAGGCCCAGGAAGAAATAATGCAGACATGTCTTTGTAACATGGGAGGACACAAAAGCAAACCCACACAAACACAGGGAGAAGATACAGACCCCACAAAGAAGGAACCCCAGCCAAGAATCAAACCTGAGAACCTGCAGCTGTGAGGCAACAATGCTACTACTACACCATCAAATATCAAGCAAACAGACCCCACAAAGAAGGAACCCCAACACTGCTACTACTACACCATCAAATATCAAGCAAACGACCCAACAAAGAAGGAACCCCAGCCAAGAATCAAACCTGAGAACCTGCAGCTGTGAGGCAACAATGCTACTACTACACCATCAAATATCAAGCATTGCAACATTTACAAGCCACAGATATTATGAGGAACAGATCAGATCAAATATGAGGCAAAAATCTGCAATTTATTTACAAATGGTGGTGGGTAGGGAACTCAAGTCTTTAACACCTGCATACAGGGTACAGGGTTCAAGCCTGAGGTATTCCCTACCACACCACCATGAGCACCTGGGGCATTTTCTCACACACACACACACACACACACACACACACACACACACACACACACACACACACACACACACACACACTTTCCATCAATTCATTCACACACTTCCCTACCAGTCCATCATACATTCAAATAGGCATAAATTCACACTTTCACACACTTCCCTACCATTCTAAACAGTAATAATTAACACACTTACCTGTCCTTGCTGCCCATTCTCCATAACGTAATCCAAATAGGCATATATTCACACTTTCACACACTTCTCTACCATTCTCCATAACGTAATCCAAATGGATTCCTGCGATCTAAACCCTTCCCGACGAGAAAGACTGAGACACTGACTGCTGGTGCTGCAGTCTCATGTTTCCCTACCTGGACTGCTGGACTGCCTGGAGCATTTTTTTTCTTTTTTTTTTTTAATTTCTTTTTAGTTCTTTTGTTGAGGGGGCTGCAGTCCGGCAGTCCAATAGCACGGGCTGCCCCTGGGTCAGGCAATGGCTTAATGGCCACATGACAGAAGAAGCAGTTTTCAGTGCTCTTCAGTTTTACCGGTCTGTTTTTTCTTATCTTTATTTTGATATGATAGCAAATATCCTTTTCTAAGAAACCATGGAAAGGGGATTAACCTTTTTCTGTACTGTTGGTCAGTGAGAAGTGTGACAGTGAGCTATAGAACAGAGGCTGACCCTATAAGTTGTCTGCTGTCTACGTCACTTCCTAGGATATGTTTAAGATGGATGTTCTATTTTTAGGCAGTCTTGGAGCTGAGGAAATGTACCTTTATACATCATCAGTACTAGGAAAAGAAAGCACAGTTTTTCCAAGTAAAGGAAAGGCTGTGTCTAAAGCAGGAGATGGAATATATCTGAAGGAAATGTAAAGTTCCTCCATATTTTTCACATGTGGTTTATATCTCAGACCTCAGTGATGAGAAAGTGCAGTAACAGGACCCCTTAGGTAGTAAAATAGGAGAATATATATTTTTATACAGATAGTTTTTCACATAAAAAATATATTTTTTTGACTTATAGTGAAGATATTGACTGCTGCTTTTTCCTGGCTTCAAGTAAGGAGTTTGAAAAAGAAAATACGATAGGTGACATTCAGAAAATGTGCTGAGACATTAACAATAGCCTATGCCACATTACTTTGCTATTGTACATGGAATATGATTGCTCACAATTAATGATTAAAAAAAGGGTGTCCAGCTAGAACCAGCATGGATAATTGATGAATGTCTTGTCAGTGAATGCCTGGAAGTAAAATAGGTGAGGGTGAGGGCTGGGAATCTGTGTATATTGATGGAGCCATGGGTTTAATCCTTTGTGCTAACTGCCATGCAAAATTTCATTTGTCAGAAGTGGGACTTCAACCCACACCTGCAGGGAAGGCCGCATCTCAAACAGCACCTTAGACTGCTAAGCCATACTGACAAGTGCTTTTGCATATCCATAAGCTTAGCAGAGTCATAGCTGGCTCATCTGGCACCCTGTGACGCTAATCAGTCTGGCTCCCTCAACATTAAATTGAGAGGCTAAAAAAAGGTCTAATCTCCAGTGTGGCACTCCATGCCATTCTGTAATGTCCTCATACATCCACATGAGATGTTAAAAAATTAAGAAAGAAAGTTCTAGGTCTCTCCTGCAATGCTCCTCCGTAACACAGTCTTGTCGAAATAAGGAGAAAAAAATTTAAGAAAAAAACTGCTGTTGGCATTTATGATCACACCCCCTAACACCTTGTGCCCATTGTGGTTGCCCTCTTTACCCCAGCCCAGCTGCACTTCTGCCCTTGGGTGAGGGTCTGACATGTAAATTTGCACCCACAATGGAAGGGGAATGACTCATAAATTCACAATTCTCATTCTCTGAAGGCAGCAACAGTATAGGAAGACTAAATATTGTATGATGACTTCTCAGTAGTATTAAAAAAACTTGCATACTGATTGGTTAGCCCTACCAGCATGCCTGTTTTAAATCAAGCATACACCAATAGAAAAATGTCTGGCCAGACTTTTCTATTGATATATGCTACCATGGACAGACCAGTTACAAGAAAGATCAGGTACATTTTTGTAAAATTAAAGAAACAGAAATGTACGTGATTTTCCTTGTATTTTTGCACTGTCTTGGTACACTGTCATACCTCCGAACTGTACAAATGTTCGAAGAATGTCCACATTTTTGCATCATATATTTCTAATAAAAAGCAATGGTTATTCTTTTTTCTTCATTGCTTCTGTTCAACAGCACTGATAAACTGTGCAAGTGTGGGAACGTCCCATACTTATGTACAGTACATCAGAAAATACAGAAGAATCACGAAAAATGTAGAACACTACAGCGTCATTATACAAAGACATTATTTAAGAAAGGTAAGCAATTTCTTTCTTAACTAATGTCATTGTATAATAGCAATAACCCACTCCTGGGTGTGAGTAATGCTGGATTTACCCACAGCTGTCATTGATCAAGAGGTCGAAAACCACACCGGCTATGGGGAAATCCAGCATTACCCAAACACAGTTGTGGGTTATTGTTTAATTTTATTATCATTGCTCTACTGCTACTGACATTTTTAATATTTAAAATGTTGCTTGTATTTATCGAGTAGAATGCCAGGTTTACTATTGCTGCATTTGCTGTTTACTTGTACTAGTGTTGTGACCTCATTATCAGTTCAGTGCATGTTACAGATTGCTCTACCTGCTTTTTGCTTAGCTCATAGATCAGATCATTAACGACATAACAAAGATTACAGAACAGTTTTACCAGTTTATTAACAATGAGCAAAGCCACATTAAGCTGCGTACAAGAAAGCAGAAGTAAGACTTGATGTTCATCGACTGCAGTGATGTATCATCACAAGTATCAAGGAAAACAAAATATTAACCATTTCCTGGGAAGTACTGTTTTCTAGCTCTTGGAAATTTATATGGCAATACTGCCTCCTAGTACTGTAATACTAACAGTGTAACACAGATCATCAACCACCAGCCTTTACGTAGTGCTAATAATATGGACATTGAAAATACTAACACATTTCTCAGATAGAGAAGCATATAGTAACGAATGCAGCAAAGCAAGACACATGCAACCCTACTCTTCTTGCCTTGTAGTTCATCAAGCATTGTCATGATGCAATTTGACGCAATAATATCTACAACTAGATACAACTGCTTCTTACTAAAACAGGAAGGGAACAAAAGACTTTCTAATCTCATGTCTGATCTACTTTCTCTCTGAAATGAAAGCATTTTTTTTTAATTCTGAACCCTCATGCCTGTTTCTGAAACATATGCAGAGATGTGGGGATAACCTGACCTTGAAAAGGCAAAAAGATTTGGCTGCACTGGGGAAGAAGCATCCTTCCAGTCTAGTCCTTCTTGCAGAAATTTGCTATGTACTAAAGTAAGTTAATGAACACGTGCACATTTTCAAACCAAACTCCAGGAATGTCTCGTAAATTAATATTATTGTATACATTAGAAGGATTAAGGGTAGAAGATGAAAAACCCTCTGCTCGAATTTATTAGTTAAAAATACTTATCTGCATCTCTGAATTCATTTTTTTCTTGGATATCTGCTGTAGTGCACAACAGACTTGAAAATCTGTATATTCATTACTCTTACATATGTTGTATATATATCGCTGCACCCATTATGCATGAGCTTTTACACATTCTGTTGGAAAAACAAAAAATGCAGTATCAAGTAACATTGCATAATAGCTTAACTACTGTTAGACAGGACATCACATGAACTCATATGACCCGACTGCCTGATATGTTACCTGAGCTACCGGTTGGGTTTGCATAATTTAACACTGCAGTCATCGCCCTCAGAAATGTTCCATGTAACAACAAGTGTTACTGACCTTTATAATGTATTATCACAGCCTAATTCATTGCATCCTGGTTTATATTTAACTGTTTTCAGTACTTTACTTTTAATTGTTTTCTGTAGTATACCTTATAAAGATGACCATTTTATTTTTTCTACGTATATTATATACTACTTTCACTTTCTGTATATATTTTTGCTTCTTTGAGCCCAGGTTGCATGAAATGGGCCACTGGGCCAGCCTCCTACCTGGTTAATAAATGAAGAAATAAAAATAAAATGTTCAATGATGGCAGTGAATGGATCGCTCAGCCAATGATATGCTAATGAAAGCTGGTCTCTCAATTTAATGCCACATTACAACTAAACTAATGAAACAGCAAACATTTGAAAAGGCACTCTGTAAAAATAGAGTAACTGCTGCCACGAGGCTGAAAGTGGAGTGCTTTGCAAAAAGTGGAGTAGATGACAGACAATTTAAGATGCTGAATGAACTAAAAGTATTATGGAGAGCACACTATGTTCTATTTAACTGTAGTTTCAGTCATCCTGTCAGACTTATAACAATAAGAATTTTAGTTCTGTAAAGTCTTAGTGTATCCTGAGCCCTACTGAAGGAAACCCTCCCAGTTTAGATGTTAGCACAGCTGCGTTGATGACCCGCTCTTTGAGCAAACAGTTTCAGATACTACAAATGTATGAACATGGAACACTTAACAGCTAGAAGTTCTACCAGAAATATTTGTGATCTACAGACTGTTTGGAAATGGTATGCCCTTCCTCCAGAGAAATACATTTTATTTTATTTATTTTACTTTTGTTTACTGGGAAAGTTCAACCTGACACAGGTCCATTTCCAGAGGAGGCCCGGGGAGAAAAGCACCAGATACAATGCATAAATCAATCAGGAAGAAATAAACAACACTTTGACTATGGTTATCAAGTTATAACATAGTAAATAGCCCTAGGATAACACATAGCAATCAAGAAGAGAAACATTCAGAACATAATATCATAGTACAAAGTAAAAACAATATACATTCCTGACAATATTGTTGATGATATTACTATAGAAATCATACTGAGAAGAGGCATCATTCATTACAGTATAATAAATGGGATACATTATGTGATGCCCTTGTACTGGCCTAGTAATCAAGGAGTCTCAATCCTCACCACTGGCACCAGTGAGGGATGTATACATTGGGAGGATTACAAGTACACACACAGAAAAGCACAATTTCCCTTAAGAGCACACAGAGATCACAGTCAGTCTGGGGTGGGTTTCTCCCTCTCTCTCCAGATCTCCAATAAGACTCCCCACTGGCACAGCTATAGAGTTGAGTCCTTAGCCAGGGTTCCAAGCCAAGTGCTCCCAGCACTCTGTCATTCCAATCAGTGCTTTGCGTACCTGCCCATGTTGCTGACATACACACACACACACACACACACACACACACACACACACACACACACACACACTTTGGGATTTGATTTATACACAAACACACACCTGGGAAAGGGGCGCAGGTTTACTAACCATGCCCCCTTCTGCCCAGACCATAAGGTAGTTATCACTTCCACCAGAGCCCCTTATCAGCTACTTTAAGGCCCTTCCCAAAGGGTGACCAATTCAACTGTATAATGTTACTATTAGCCAAAATGGTAAGCGTGACCAAGACTGAGGCTGTTTAGGAGTGGTCTGTACAGTGTCACCAAATACATACAAAAGTACTCTAAGAGCTAAAATATCTCTAAACAAACCAGCCACAATTAAAAGGTTTAAATATATTTAATAATAAATAATAAAAGAACAAGACAATATTCAATAACTCAACACAGTGACTACAGAGTTCAGAATCACAGGAAATATTTTAAAACAACATTGCAGGACAGTCTCAAATAAATGCAGAAACCATCTAAACTAATCTTTACTATATTCCTATCTACATCTAAAAGATATCCTGCCCTAAATAGCTTACTTACAGAGCAAGGCAAATGCAGATGAGAAGTGCTGGATGGATGTTTCTAGATCCAAGACAAGATACAAAATGCACAGACTCACTCTCTGAGATAGTTCTTAAATTAATAATACACCTTACTGCTGGGTTAGCTGGGATGATATCACTCTTTGTCACCTGCCTTCAGTTCTATGTTATGTGTATATTAACTACTGTGTCAGAGGTACATATCTCTCAGAAGTTTGCCTAGAACTGGAAGTTGTAAAACAGTTAAACACTTTTACATTTGAAACCTAGTAATTATTTCTGTTTCAAGACAATTGGAAAACTTCTAACTCTAGATATTGTGTCTGCTCTGAGCTGAAACATAGATAACAGAATAGTAAAACAATTTCAACTTATTTTTTTGAGGTTTTGCAAGTTAACTTTGTATGTTCCAGCTTCTACTATTAAAACACACATCTGCACAGGTGTATAGTTTATACACATTTCTGCTCTTTTCCAGCAGGGTACACTGTGGTTACATTCTTGAAGCTC
This sequence comes from Protopterus annectens, assembly GCF_019279795.1. Lineage (NCBI taxonomy): Eukaryota > Metazoa > Chordata > Ceratodontiformes > Protopteridae > Protopterus > Protopterus annectens. Next base: position 407,382,026 of record NC_056733.1, on the reverse strand, counting down.
AGTACATAACATACAGTTCAACACACACTTCTGCACCAGTGGTTAATATACACATAACATAGTTCTCTTACATTTGTAAGATGAACCTATGGATCATATTAATATTCACAAATTACATATTTACAAAATTACAGATAGCTAGGCTGGTAGTATCACACGTCTATGTAAATCATATTAATATTTTCAAGTGGCACTTAATTATTTACAAAATTCCAGCTAGTTGGGCTGGCAGCATTTTGGTTTGTCACACATAATATGCTACACTCATTGTGGTGTTATGGGATCTTTAAGCTAGTCAAAATGTTAGTAGTAAAAGGGTGAAACAGAGTATCAGATGAAATGTTGTGGCTAGTCAAATTGTTACTAAGTAAAAAGGGTGAAGAAGTATAATGGAGTACTAAGCACTATCAGATTGAAAAGTAAAAACAGAATTAATTAGTGAACATAACATTTTGAAGGACAATACAAGATTTTTGGATCAATACAAGAATACATATGGGTTAGTTCTGTAGATAGAGAAGGATATTGTAAGGCATATTAGGTTAAGGTGAAGAATAGATTAATACCATAAGTGTTTATCCTGGAGAGTCACAGGAACATATCCAGTTTTTTTCATATGGTGTGCTTTGTGGAGCTTTTTAAATTGTGTGGTGGAGCTAATGGAAGTCAGGTGGATGGGTAGGGCATTCCAAGCTTTAAAAGTAGTGTAGCTGAAGAGAGACTTCCCAGCATCATTATTATGTTTGATGGCATCTAGGCAGTTTTGGGTACTAGATCTTAAGGTTCTTGTTGTAGAATAAGGTAGAATTAGATTCTGGAGTGCTGGAGTTTTAGCTGGGTAGTAGTATAATTTGTGTGCCAATGACAACTGGTTGAGTTTCAGTAGCTGAGGAAGCTCAAACCAGTTTAGTTGTTTGAGAGGTTCACAGTGATGGGTCCTATATGGGGTCTCAGTAACAAATCTAGCAATCTTGTTATATCAAGATTCTAATTTGTTTATGTCAGCTTTGCAAAAGTTAGTTAGTATTGGGGATGCGTAGAGGAGGGTGGACAACAGATGTGTCATTGCTGTAGTGATTTTGGTGTGTTTAGTGAGAAATTGCTTGTTCTGATAGAGGAGTCCTAGTTTTTTTGTGAACTTAATAGTTTGGGCTATATGAATGTCAAATCTTAGGTTGCTGCCTATTTCTACACCTAGCAGTTTAGTGTGAGAGGTAGGGGTGATCATGGTTTTGTTATTGGACATGATGGTAAAATTGTCACTTGGGAGGGTCTACAAGGGCTGAAAAGAAGAAGTCTTGTTTTATTTGGGTTTAAGATAAGCTGGGAGTTAGTGAACCAAGTCTCTGCTAATGAGAAGCAGTTTTGGTTTAGGGAGTGATGGTCATGTAATGTGTGGGCTGCACATATGAGGGTGGTGTCATCTGCATATTGTACTGCTAAAGCATTGGGTGTGGAGGATGAGGGCTCATTGGTAAATAGACAGAAGAGTAGTAGGCCAAGTATCGAGCCCTGAGGGACTCCTAAGGATACTGGTAAAAGAGAGGACAGTTGGTTCTGCTATTTTACTGTTTGTTGGTGTCCTGATAGATAACTTTTAAACCATGTGATAGAGGGGGTGCTGATGTTTAGGGTGGATAGTGTATTAAGGAGTCTGTTATGGCTGACCATGTTGAAAGCTTTAGATAGATCTAATAAAATGGCAGAAACTAGTTGTCTCTTGCTTCTGTGGTGGTTAACTGTGTTGGAAAAGGACATTAGAGCTGTGGTGGTCCTATGGAGGGGTCTAAAGCCGTGCTGATATTTAGATAGCAGATTGTTATTTAGAAGGTAGTCCATTAGTTGAGTGTGAACAATTCTTTCTAGTATTTTTGATAAAGGCGATAGAATAGCAATTGGTCGGTAGTTATTGAGTTCTAAGGGGTTGCCACCTTTGTGTAGTGGTATTATGGTATTAAATAAATCATCCATCAGAACTGCTATCTTTTTTCCAAATGTCATTTTGACTACCGCCTGAATTAGTTGTTTTCATGGACTTCTGTGACTGGAAAGAGAGATTTCACTTTCGGGTGTAAAATGTGCTTTCAGTTAAATGCAGAACTAACTTTTTTTCTAATGGCAGCCACAGTATCTATTTCAGCTTTGGCCATACGAACTCTGCATCTGTGGCTAGACAGCATTATGCATCATTTCCCACTAATAGAAAATAAATCAACTGTTGCCTTTTAGTATTAAAGCTGATTCTGCTAAGGGAAGAGCAGTCTTTTTCAATTCTAATGAGGCATGTTCCTTTTAGAAAGTTACATAGAGTTGCTACTTGAAAAACTCTTTGCATCTTGTGAGATGGTAGTCTTTTGATGTTCAGGCTTGAGAAGGTAGTTTATTTGCACTCAGTTCCTTAGAAGAAAATCCTATAATTAGCAGTTCTGCTCATCTATTACATTTGAGTATTGTTAGCATTTCTAAAGCAGGCTGCAATGTCTGCAGTCTGCAGTATGATTGGTACACTACAAATTACTAGAATTCTGTTTTGTAAAATCAGATTAATTCATTGCATTCTACTGATTCTTTCAGATATCAGTAGCCCATGACTAGAATTCTGTGTCCCCCATTGGAGAATATAATTAAGTATCTGAAGTCACAGCACAATGGGAGAGATTCTATTTCAGATGGGGCATTCAGTGTCTGAGAGAACTGGTAAAAATAATTTAGGGGATTATTGCCTGCTAGGTCCACTTTTGGACAATTGTGCTCCAAATATAATACATTCTTTCTCCCGTTTAGAATACACACATGCTACCCCCATTTACAAAATAGGAAAATGTCTCTAATTTACAATTGTGGATTTGAAATAATTTCTATGGCTTTACTGTGGTATCTGGAAACTCTTAATCCACCTTTTTTTACCTGTATGTAAAGTCACCTTCTTAACTATCTATAATTTGATAATGTATTCACAGAATTAATCTGAATGGGGTAATAGGCTCTCTTCTGTCTTTATATAAGCCTAAAAAAGAATTTAATTTGAATTTGAAGTTCTGGGGATCTGACGAAGGTCTTTTTATTTCCAGATTTCATAATTGTCATGCTTTAAATTTAAACCCATCATTGCTAATTTTTCCTCACAAAAAGTCATTTTAAGGATATAAATCAAATCCCCTCTAAGTTATCATTAATAAACAGAGTACAGTTTAGTTTTCTTAAACATTTGGTGTATGCAAGACTCTGAAATTCCGAGACATGTTTGCTGTGGCATCTTTAGAATAATTGAAGCAATTTAACTTGTGTAATGTGATAGCTGTACAGGCTGACTGACATTGTATTCTGGAATTGGCCTAACTACATTTTTCAGAAGCTTGGCCTAACTACATTTTCAGAAGTAGAATCAACACCATTGCATGTCTGGACACAACTTAGTTTAGAATAGCATCTTTTTTTAAGATATTGTCAATATTGACTGTAAAATCAAGTTTCTAATTTGTAAGTGTACTCAGATCTTTATAGGGTAAAATGTTATCGGTCTAGGGATACTTAAGGGTCTTATCTCTGAAATAATTAAGAGAACCCTATTGTAGAAAGCATGATAATTGTTTAACGAACAGTCCCAGAGAAGTTCCAAGTACAGTTGCAGAGGTTGTTTATTCTCAGTATTTGTGACCATAGTGCCCGGTTTAGCTCTCTGCAAATCTGGAACACCAAATTACCTTATTACCATTGATTGCTTGAAAATATTAAACAAGAAGGACCCCATGATGGACCACTGAGGGGGCATTCATAAATAACAGACATGGGTTCTAACAAGCCTTTCTGGATTGTAGACATGAAGAAGAACCTATTAGATAGTCATTCAGCTATTCAGTATCTTGTAGGAGAATTGTTAAGGCATCTAAGCATTTGTAATATGCATTTTATGAAATACTGTCAACATTCCTTGATATGATAAATCTAAATAAACCACATCTACAGTAAGTCCCTCAGATAAGGTGTCACTGTTTTTTTTTTGGTTTTATATAATTGCATTAAAAAATTAAAAAACAGTAAAACAAAAACCTGCCACTGTTAACAGCAAAGTGTTCAAACAAAAAGAAAACAGGACCAGCATACAAGGCACCTTAAAAATGAATTTATTGATTGAGGTTCTTGAAAAACAGACCGGTTTCGGCAAATATTTAACAAAGCCTTCTTCAGTGTTTAAAAAACAACAAAAAAGAACCTGTATTTAAATACTCAAGTGAGTCATGTGCTTAATTACATATGCTCTTTCAGACCTGGCTTAAAGAGCCCACCGAGTTTAATGATCCATTTTTTCTCCATTGAATTTAATAAATTATGCCAACCTGATTTGTTAAGCCTGGATCTTCTAATTTTATCAATAATGATAAAACTAAAAGTAGCATTTGGATTTACCAAAGAATGTTTATATAAAGCATTGGTGTATCTCTTGTGTCTGATATCACTAAAGTGTTCAGAGATTCGAAGCTTCAAGGGTCTGGAGGTTTGGCCAATATAGAATGCAGGACATGTGCATTTGGCCAAATAAATGATCCAATCTGAGGAACAGTTGGCAAAAAATGTTATATTGAATACTTGAGGGGTGTTTTGACTGCTGAAACTGGTGGTTTTAAGTATGATGTTACAATAGATACAGAGTCCACAAGGGAAGCAACCAATTAATGGATCCCCTGATAATGTGGTCTGGATACTTTTGGTACCTTTCTTCAAAAGTTTTTTTGTGAACTTAATAGTTTGGGCTATATGAATGTCAAAGATGTTTAAAGTGATTAAAAAAGGCAGATAGATTTTTGCCTTTCCGAAAGGAAAATGAATATCTGTCTCCAAGAATGTCCTGAAGTCTAGGTTCACATGTTAATATGTTCCAATTATGTTGAACAGTTTGCATCAATATATTGGTATTCCGACCATATGTGGTGATAAATCTAGGTGTTACTGAAGGTGATTTGTGTCTAGTTTTATAATGAAGCAATTCAGTATGTTCCATCTGGTCAACTGTGTGTTTGGTATGTAATAGTTGCCCCATTTTGTACCCACGGTCATGGAATCAATGTACTAAATCATCTCTGAAGTGTCTATAAGTGTGCTGATCAGAACAAATGCGTTTAATGCGCATGAACTGTGATTTGGGAATGTTTTTGCAGATATGAGGAGGATAAAAGCTGGTTGCATGGAGAAGTGAATTATTTTGGGGGAATTTACGATGAATTTCTGTAGTCAGCGTATGATCAGATGCATGGCAAACCAATACATCTAAGAAGATAATTTTATCTCTATCATAGCTGACAGAAAATTCAATCCCCCATTTATTTTCGTTCAAATAAGAAACAAATTCCGAAAGGTATTCTTTATTCGCTCTCCATACCAACCAGCAGTCATCCAAATATCTGCGCCAAATGTCCATTTCAACCATGTAAATGTTATGAGAGTTGTCATAAATAACCTGTTCTTCAAAGTATGCCATGAACAAATCGGCATATATGGGTGCAAAAGATGCACCCATAGCTGTCCCCTTGGTTTGTAAATAGCATTTGTCTTTGTAAAAAAACACATTTTTTGTCAAAACATGTTCTGTTAAACACAACACAAGGGTGTTGAAACCTGGCTTGTATATTTCAGTTTTGTTGAGCCAGTATTCCAACGCCTCTAGGCCAGCCCAATGTGGTATGTTGGTATATAATGATTTTACATCCAATGTGCAAAGTAACCAGTTGGGCTCAAGCTGTGTATCAGAGATAATCTGTAAAAATTCCGTGGTATCTTGAATTCTAGAGCGGACATATTGTAAAAGGAGCTTAAGAAATTTGGTAAGGAATAGAGATAATGGTTCTGTTAATGAATTTCTGCCTGAAACAATGGGTCTGCCGGGTGGGTGTTGAAGGTCCTTGTGTATTTTAGGTAGGAAATAAATGTATTGTGGACAAGGGTTGGCAATGGTGAATTGATGCTGTGTGTTTTGAGTGATAATACCTTCTGCAACAGCTAAACTAAGGAAAGAATCAATCTGTTCCTTGAATACTGGTGTTGGATCAATGGTGAGTTCCGAGTAATAGTGTGCATTGGATAATTGGTTCAGTGCTTCATGATCATATTGTGATGTATCCTGAATCACTATAGAACCACCTTTGTCAGCACCAATTATGACTAGATTGTGATTGTTTGCCAATGTGTTGATATTTTCCATGCAAATTTTGGATACATTATTAGGTAATGGTGGAAATGATCTGAACTGAAAATGTAGATCTTTGATCATGGCTTGTTGAAACATGGAAACTTGGTGATTCATGGGTGGCATGAACGAAGACCTATGGTATTTAAATTCCTCAGAGATCTTTGGTTCTTGTTCCTGAAAAAATAGTTTAAGGTTAAGATTTCTACAAAATGAAACAATATCTTGAACAAAACTTTCTTCAGAAACAAAAAAAACAGGGATGAATGCTAATCCTTTATTAAGAATGTCAATTTCAGAGGAGGAGAGGACATGTGATGAAATATTAGTAATGTTTACAGTGGATGTTTGGTCACAAACATCTCTTATAGCGTTTCCATGTTGTTCATATCTTTTATGTTTCCTGCCCCCCCTCCTACGTGTAAATCCTGTGAGGTGACAGAATTTCTTCTCTTGGATACTGGTGAACCTGTGGCACCCCCTGAATCAGTATCAAGACATGAGGATGAATATTCATCAGCTGAAGTGTCAGTATAGTTATGTGTGTCTTTCTTAAGGATAGATTTAGTCCATTTCCTCTTGGGATAGGTATGGTTTGAAGAAGAAAATCATACATGTTTGTTTTTGTTTGTAAAATTAAAGGGATCCCCTCTGGTATAATCATCTAAATCCCTTTGGAACTTTTTCTTTTCCCTATCCTTAAGCTGTGATTCCAGTGTCATAAGTTCCTTGCTTATGTTCTTGATACTATTTGTATATATGGTCTGACCCTCAAATTGCTTGGCCTTATCACTAAGAGAAGAAATGGATTTAATTTCTTGTTCAATTACTCTATTATGGAAATTTGCTAGTATTTCAACAAATTTCAGGGTTGTCTCTTGTTGAATTTCATTCCATTGTTTCAATAGGAGATCATCAGGGGAATTAACCAATGGTTGGGTACGTACTCGTAACCCTCGTGGAGTGATGCCTTTGAGTAAATATGCACGAAAAAGTTTGTAATGCCAAACGTTATTTCTCAAAGATCTCATATGTTTGTTAAGATTAGAAAAAATGTTTACACAATTTTCATCAAGGCCTGTGTTGCCAAGGTCATCCAACTTTTCACCAAGGGGACCAATTCCAAAAACAGAAAGATCGTCTCTGTCAGAAGACAGCCCATTTATTAAATGATGCAATTCCATGTTTGAATATATTAATAAAAAACGTTGTCCAAAATAAACAATACCAAAGTTAAATAGACCTGAGCCGGTTCAGCATAGGATCAATAAGCAGCAGACCAATATAATGTTATAGCTGACATAAGTAAATGTGAAAATATTCCCAAAGGGACTATTCACCTGGATTGGGTCTATTGCCAGTCTTGTCTGAACCAATAAGCCTTGGGCCCAAAGCATCATATGGCTCCTTACTCAAAATGATAGTTGGAGTAATATTTGACAACAGGCTGAAAAAACAAGATCGAAAATCTTACTGGTGATAATCTTAAATAGATTTAAAGGCCCGTAATGTGGAAATGTATAAAAAATTCTAATTAATGCACAATTTGTGTTAAGTATTGTAGAATTAGGCCAAGTGTACAATAGCTCAAACTAATATGGAATGAAAATCTAAAAAATAAAAAATGTGTAGAGATTGATTCTGATGCTATTGAGTCATACAACAATAAAACACTCCCTATGTAGCAGTTCAAAAAAGTGAGGCCAAGCAAAAGTGGCGGTCATCAGAAACCATATATAAATGGTTTGAGATTGACAAATGTCTAACAGCAAGATTGTCCACTATTGAGCCCAAAAAAACTTAATGGGACCAATATTGACATTAATGCTGAGCTTACTATTAAAACAAGAAAAGAACATAAAAGCAAGGCGTGACAAAGATGTATAGGAAACCAGTGAATATGCCATCAAAAATCATATTAATAAGGACTCACACCACCTCCATATCAAAGAAGGTGGAAACAACACCTATTACTTGAATTGCTATAAAGAAATGTCACACCTGGTATTAAACACAATCATGATTTGTATATCTTGTATGGGCCCTAGTAACAAAACAAAGGCATAAATATATTGTTGCCAACTATAAGACACCCAGCTCCCCAGTTTATCAATTTTGGATAGAAACAAGCCAACTACCTAATATGTTAAAAATACTAAAGACATCAGTTCAAATAATATGAATGTTGAAATATAATGTGAACTAAACACAGCTTATCATAACAATAGTGAAAAACACAAATGCCATATGACTAATGATACAAAGCACCACCAACTAGATGGATACCCATTGTCAATAAAAACATGTAAATTTAAAGCTTCAGTTGTGGGTGTTACCCAAAAAATGCAATTATTGAAGACACCCTATGAATATAAACTGAGCTCAATGTATGTTTGAGTAAAGAGTCAAATATTAACCTTACCTAGCTAAGAGTATAGCCAAATATCTGTATTTTGGTTGTAATACCGAAGAACACAAACTATAAAAAATGTAGTGACCAAGAGAATAACATATAAACCATTATAGGCAGTTGTATATTAGTATACATCCAAAAATGTGCATCAGTATAGCAAAAAAAAGGGGGGGTAGAACTGTTTGGTTAACAAAGGCACATAATAAGCTGTTGTTACCATAAAAAACTTTCATTTAACTCACCCACTGGTCTTGCCTAAATGTTTAAGAATAAACATGAAGTATGACACCGTCTTTAAATTAAATGTTGGTCCCCAATAGGCCGAATATTATAAATAAAGTGATGTGTATACTATGTAAACCAATCCGTTAAACTATTGATATTTAACAAAATACAGTTGTCAAAAATATTCTTATGGTTCACAATAAACAATACTTTGCCCAGCATAAAGAAAAAACATATTAACTTGTTAATAAAAGTCCATGTAAAGATTGTCTTATTGTAAAGACAAGAAAACAAAAAACCAAAGTCAGCAGATGCATTCAAATCGTCTGAAAACAGTCCACAGTGGTTAACAAAAAGAGTTTAAGAAAACCAGTACTTAATGTTGTCTTGCTGATGGCGAACATCTAAATGTTGTCGCTTGGTTGGAAAAACACACATCAGTTTGTTGTGAACTTCAAAAAAAGAACAGGCAACCTCAAAAATATAGTCTCTTAAACTCCCCTCTGCTGGAACAAATGAAGAGAAATGTGCAGCAACTAAGCCAAAAAGCAATGAAGAGAGACGCCAACAAATGAGCCACGAAGCATCTTTGTTTGTGGTAAAGGCAGCTAACAAATAATAATCCAGTCAAGGCAGGCAGGCCAAACATAAAAGTCCTGAAATTGCATAGTTCATGAGAAAAAATGGAAAGTACCTGAGGTTGTTTAAAAACTGCAAACAGCAAGTTAAATTTCCAAATAGGTGAACTCAACCAAAGACAAGTCCAAAAGATGTATAAATCCAATAGTGCAGTTAAAACTGCAGAAGGTGCCACAGGCCAATTGCAGAGAAGAAACAGAAAGACCCTGCAGCTGCCTCACTTGCAGAGGTTGTACTATTTGGAGTTTACTGTTAACAGCAAATCCAAATTGTTCTGCCATTAGAATTGCCATGCATAACTCACAGACAGTGGTGTCTTGGTAGCACTGGTTACATTTTGCCCAGGAATAAGCTTCCAGGGTAGATATTTATGACATCACAAGTTTTCCTTTGAATCAAGAGAATTTTAGTAGCACATAGAAATCTAACATATTAATCAAAGACGATAAGAGATTCCATGCAACAAATTAGATAACATTTGTTTGTTTATGTTTTGTTGATTAAGGCCTAAGGCCTAAGACATCTTTTTTAGGGAAGACCTGAGATGGTATTCATACTGACTATGGAAAATTTGGGTAGTAAATAGACATAAATCAAGAGTATTTTAACAGCTTGCTGTATGTTTATATTGTAAGACAGACCATGTAGGAAAACAGTGGCTTTCCTATTTTATGGATAATAGAATTTATCTGAATAATCTGGTATTCTCTCATGTGTATGCAAAATATAGCTCTTCTCTTAATCTTTAGTGTTCCATACCTTAGTTAAAATAGATTTGGGGGACATTAGGTAAGACTGTCATGACTGAGCTACAGCTCTTCTTCTCACAGTGTATGTGTGTGTCTGCATGTATATGTATGTCTATGTATATAATTTCTTCACAGACTGTCACACCCCTTTTAGTTCATTTGTTGTTGGAGACTGCGGCTGTCATCCTCTTTGAGTGGGTAGGGGTCAGAAGATGTGTATGCTTCTGACACCCCATGGCAGTCAATGGTTACACTGCTGAAGTGTGGCCCACTGGTGAGTATGCAAGCATGTGTGTTTGTGTGGGTGCATGCGCGTGTGTGTGTGTGTGTGTGTGTGTGTGTGTGTGTGTACGCATGTGTGTTAATGTGTGCGTGTGTGTGAGTGAGTGTATGTCTGTGCAATTTCACATGCACACTGGTTTACAGCTGCAGCACTACAGAGTGATTAGCAAGACAAAACATCCATCCTTATCCCTTGTGCTGTTACTGTAGCATCTGGCTTTTACCAGGTGTCAGTCCCACTTCAGGTTGACCTGTCTCCATCTAATGTGAGAGGACTGACCTCAGCCTGTCACTGCTACTGTCATGTCTCACTCCATGGCTACCAGTATCCAGTAATTGAAACCAAATGCACTGTTAGGACCATGGAGTCAAACTAGCTTTACTATTAACCTAAGGCAGTATTTATTTACATTCATAGTAGTGGATTGATGGACTAGACTGCCATGGTGATTGGTTAAAAGATGCAAATGGTTCAGTTAAATTCCCAGAGTTTCATAAAAAACAAAATGCAAGCTTTCACACCATACCTGTGCTTCATCAGGCATTAAAGTGTTTCTTTCACACACAATACTCATTAAATAGCAAATGGTGGCAGTCACATGTTATAAAACATCCAACAAAAATAAAATTTCATCTAAAATATCTACATTTCAAAACAGATTTCATTAACAGGGCTTCATTTAAACCAGGGGTGTGGTCAGCTCTAAAAACGATGTCCACCTATACTCTTCCCTCTCCATTAAAGAATCAATGTTATCCTCTCCGCTATTTTGTTTAAAAACTGTTAACACTGCAAACTTAAATCTCTGGGCAACACCCTTGTACTTAGAATATTTGCATAAAGCATTTGTGCCTATTCCTCTCCTAATATCTGACAGATGCAATAACCCTGGCTAACCATTTTCTTTCTCTTTTTTCCCTCCTTCCTTCTTTCACCCTCCCTCTCCTCCTTCCAACTCCTCTAGCATACTACACTTTCCACTCTTAAAATGTCCCCCTCCTCTAAATAATATAATTAATTAATTTTTTTACTTATGTTGTATGTATTAATGTGGTAAAACTAAGTACTAAGTAAAAAACTTTTCACTTTTCACCTGCTACTCATCAAAATGTCTATACATGTCTGTAGAGGTTGAAAGGGTTGAATTCAAATGTTTTTCATTTTATGTATATTCCTAACTTGTTAAGTAGTAGTTAGGTAGTTTCTCCCGAGCCTCCACTGAAAATGGATGAAAATGGACAGTTGGAGAGTTGTTTAACAAATGAAAAAAATAAAATAAATAAAATAAAATAAAATATCCTTTCTTTACATTTTCTATTATTTTACCAATATAGAAGGCTGGACATTCCACACAAAGTGTTCATATATACTAAGTGAACACTATCATAGTCTTCATATTGACATAGACTATTTTTTTATTTAAAAGGGGATGATTAAACTTTCCACTTCTATAAATGAATTTACAAAAAAGCACATTTATAACATGGCCAGGTCCCATTTTTATGACTATACCTAACATCAGTGTAATTCTGCTGCTCTGTATAGTTGAGAATCTGTTTTAATGTCCTGCTATTTCTGAAACTGAAGTGGGCTGTCTGTAAAAACTGGTCCCTAACTTCTGTAAAGAAGATAACATATACAAATGCTTCCTAATGATCTTTTGTATATCCAAAACTCTTATATTACAAGTTGACACATATGTAAAGCCTGTATCAATGCTATCCATTCCCATTTTCTCAACATCATTCCTAGCACCAGAAAAATTGGTCCTTGTCAAGTATTCCTTTTATCTGTCACCATCTCCTTCACATACTTAATTTCCTCCATCCTATATTTCTTACACCTAACTTCTCTTTCCATAAGATGTAGTTGTTCAAGAAACAATACATCATTTGTCACTAACCTATTCAGCCTCAGGATCTGATGCTTCAAAATACTCTTAAATATAAAACCTGGATGCATACTATCACAATGTAAATATGTATTCTTTTTCATATCTTTTTTATAACTAGATGTGTCAACATTCCATCTATAGACTTCATTATGGTAATATATAAAAATTCAATAGAGACTTTTGATGCTGTAGTTTTAAAACTTAAAAAATCTGTAGTCGTTAAATATTCAGCAAACAGATTTAGCTCATTTACAGTACCTCTCTATAACATAAGTATGTCATGCACAAACCTCTTTTAAAGTAAAATTTGATGTGAATATTCCTTAGAATTTAATATAAAATCTTCTTCCCATACACACACAACCAAATTAGCATAAGTGTTAGCTATGGGCATACCCATAGCGACACCTTGCTTCTGTAAAAAAAAATTCACCTTGACAAGTAAAAATATTGTTGGATAAAATCACATCCAATAATGTGCATATGTGTCTAGTAAATACATCACTTTTATCAGTCTTGTTTACAAGAAAACTGCATATTGCCGCCATCCCATAGATGTTAGGTATAATGGTGAAGAGTGAGTTTGCATTCAAAGTGACCAACAGATAATCTGCTTGTCCCACATTCATTCTGTATCAAGCATGTAATTTTGTCAAAAAATCATTGCTACCTTTTATAAAGCTAAATATCAAAGGTAGCATCACTTTCAGGTGATGTTCTACATAGTGAGTCTGTTATCCAACCCCTTGATGAGACAATATGCCTCAAAGGTGAGTTTATCAAATTATGCACTTTGGGCAAGTAATAATATGCAGGAAGAATGGGATGTGCCACATAAATGAAATTCAATATCTCTATAGGAAATATGCTATTAGTATAAATGTCATAAATTTCCTTTCTCACCCTCTGTACAATACCATTCACCTCACTTCTCACAAGCCATTCATGTATATTACTATCACTCAAGAGCATCCAAATGGCGTTATTATAAAATGTTGGATCCATAACCACTATAGCACCCCTCCCCCCTTACCAGTACGTTTGGTAAAATTTTTATCATTAGAAATTAAATTATGCAAAGCAGCCTGTTCAGACTCTGTCAAATTAGTTTTAAACAACTTCTTACCCCAAAACAGTACATAAATATTCTCAGTACAAACTTTTTCAAAAATGTCAATTACAGGATTTGAGCTGGAACAAAAGTACTGTGTTTATGCAGTATGTTATTCTCATTAGTACTAGAAAATAAATCGCTGCCAGATTCAGCTTCCTAGTAAACAAGCGGAAATCAGTCAAAGACTCCACTAGACTGCCCCCTGTGGAAGGGATAAATGTCAAGCCTTTCTCCAAAACACAATTCATCCTTAGACCAATTGTAGGTAGATATAGTGGTTAGTAGATATGCTACTGGTTGGTAGATATGCTACTGGTTGGTAGATATGCTAATGGTTGGTAGATATGCTACTGATTGGTAGATGTGCTACTGGTTGGTAGATGTGCTACTGGTTGGTAGATATGCTAGTGGTTGGTAGATATGCTAATGGTTGGTAGATATGCTACTGGTTGGTAGATGTGCTACTTGTTGGTAGATGTGCTACTGGTTGGTAGATATGCTAGTGGTTGGTAGATATGCTACTGGTTGGTAGATATGCTAGTGGTTGGTAGATATGCTATTGGTTGGTAGATATGCTACTGGTTGGTAGATGTGCTACTGGTTGGTAGATGTGCTACTGGTTGGTAGATATGCTAGTGGTTGGTAGATATGCTAATGGTTGGTAGATATGCTACTGGTTGGTAGATATGCTAGTGGTTGGTAGATATGCTAATGGTTGGTAGATGTGCTACTGGTTGGTAGATGCTACTGGTTGGTAGATATGCTAGTGGTTGGTAGATGTGCTACTGGTTGGTAGATGTGCTACTGGTTGGTAGATGTGCTACTGGTTGGTAGATATGCTACTGCTTGGTAGATATGCTCTAGTGGTTGGTAGATATGCTAGTGGTTGGTAGATATGCTCTAGTGGTTGGTAGATATGCTACTGGTTGGTAGATATGCTAGTGGTTGGTAGATATGCTATTGGTTGGTAGATATGCTACTGGTTGGTAGATGTGCTACTGGTTGGTAGATGTGCTACTGGTTGGTAGATATGCTACTGGTTGGTAGATATGCTCTAGTGGTTGGTAGATATGCTAGTGGTTGGTAGATATGCTCTAGTGGTTGGTAGATATGCTACTGGTTGGTAGATATGCTAGTGGTTGGTAGATATGCTATTGGTTGGTAGATATGCTACTGGTTGGTAGATGTGCTACTGGTTGGTAGATATGCTAGTGGTTGGTAGATATGCTAATGGTTGGTAGATATGCTACTGGTTGGTAGATATGCTAGTGGTTGGTAGATATGCTAATGGTTGGTAGATATGCTACTGGTTGGTAGATGTGCTGCTGGTTGGTAGATATGCTAGTGGTTGGTAGATGTGCTACTGGTTGGTAGATGTGCTACTGGTTGGTAGATGTGCTACTGGTTGGTAGATGTGCTACTGGTTGGTAGATATGCTCTAGTGGTTGGTAGATATGCTAGTGGTTGGTAGATATGCTCTAGTGGTTGGTAGATATGCTAGTGGTTGTTAGATATGCTAATGGTTGGTAGATATGCTACTGGTTGGTAGATATGCTAGTGTTTGGTAGATATGCTAATGGTTGGTAGATATGCTACTGGTTGGTAGATGTGCTACTGGTTGGTAGATGTGCTAGTGGTTGGTAGATGTGCTACTGGTTGGTAGATGTGCTACTGGTTGGTAGATATGCTACTGGTTGGTAGATGTGCTACTGGTTGGTAGATGTGGTACTGGTTGGTAGATATACTAGTGGTTGGTAGATATGCTAGTGGTTGGTAGATATGCTAGTGGTTGGTAGATATGCTCTAGTGGTTGGTAGATATGCTACTGGTTGGTAGATATGCTAGTGGTTGGTAGATATGCTAGTGGTTGGTAGATGTAGATGTGCTGCTGGTTGGTAGATGTGCTACTGGTTGGTAGATGTGCTAGTGGTTGGTTAAGAATGCCACAGAAGACTTGTTGAGAGGGCATTAAATAGATTAACAAGTATTAGTGAAATAGTGCGGGGAGCTGATTTGCCATAGCATAAAATCTACTTAGGAATATGGGCACTTCACATAATAAAGTATGAAAATACGCAGAAATGAGCCTTATAAAACCTTTTGCATATCTTTTTTTATAACTAGATGTGTCAACATTCCATCTATAGACTTCATTATGGTAATATGTAAAAATTCAATAGAGACTTTTGATGCTGTAGTTTTAAAACTTAAAAAATCTGTAGTCGTTAAATATTCAGCAAACAGATTTAGCTCATTTACAGTACCTCTCTATAACATACATATGTCATCCACAAACCTCTTATAAAGTAAAATTTAATGTGGATATTCCTTAGAGTGTAATATAAACTCTTCTTCCCGTACACACACAACCAAATTAGCATAAGTGTTAGCTATGGGCATACCCATAGCCACACCTTGTTTCTGTAGAAAAAAATTCACCTTGACAAGTAAAGATATTGTTGGATAAAATCACATCCAATAATGTGCATATGTGTCTAGTAAATACATCACTTTTATCAGTCTTGTTTACAAGAAAACTGCATATTGCTGCCATCCCATAGATGTTAGGTATAATGGTGAAGAGTGAGTTTACATTCAAAGTGACCAACAGATAATCTGCTTGTCCCACATTCATTCTGTACCAAGCATGTAATTTTGTCAAAAAATCATTGCTACCTTTTATAAAACTAAATATCAAAGGTAGCATCACTTTCAGGTGATGTTCTACATAGTGAGTCTGTTATCCAACCCCTTGACGAGACAATATGCCTCAAAGGTGAGTTTATCAAATTATGCACTTTGGGCAAGTAATAATATGCAGGAAGAATGGGATGTGCCACATAAATGAAATTCAAAATCTCTATAGGAAATATGCTATTAGTATAAATGTCCTAAATTTCCTTTCTCACCCTCTGTACAATACCATTCACTTCACTTCTCACAAGCCATTCATATATATTACTATCACTCAAGAGCATCCAAATGGCGTTATTATAAAATGTTGGATCCATAACCACTATAACCCCCCCCCCCCCTTACCAGTACGTTTGGTAACATTTTTATCATTAGAAATTAAATTATGCAAAGCAGCCTGTTCAGACTCTGTCAAATTAGTTTTAAACAACTTCTTACCCCAAAACAGTACATAAATATTCTCAGTACAAACTTTTTCAAAAATGTCAATTACAGGATTTGAGCTGGAACAAAAGTACTGTGTTTATGCAGTATGTTATTCTCATTAGTACTAGAAAATAAATCACTGCCAGATTCAGCTTCCTAGTAAACAAGCGGAAATCAGTCAAAGACTCCACTAGACTGCCCCTTGTGGAAGGGATAAACGTCAAGCCTTTCTCCAAAACACAATTCATCCTTAGACAAATTGTAGGTAGATATGCTAGTGGTTGGTAGATATGCTACTGGTTGGTAGATATGCTACTGGTTGGTAGATATGCTAATGGTTGGTAGATATGCTACTGATTGGTAGATGTGCTACTGGTTGGTAGATGTGCTACTGGTTGGTAGATATGCTAGTGGTTGGTAGATATGCTAATGGTTGGTAGATATGCTACTGGTTGGTAGATGTGCTACTTGTTGGTAGATGTGCTACTGGTTGGTAGATATGCTAGTGGTTGGTAGATATGCTACTGGTTGGTAGATATGCTAGTGGTTGGTAGATATGCTATTGGTTGGTAGATATGCTACTGGTTGGTAGATGTGCTACTGGTTGGTAGATGTGCTACTGGTTGGTAGATATGCTAGTGGTTGGTAGATATGCTAATGGTTGGTAGATATGCTACTGGTTGGTAGATATGCTAGTGGTTGGTAGATATGCTAATGGTTGGTAGATGTGCTACTGGTTGGTAGATGTGCTACTGGTTGGTAGATATGCTAGTGGTTGGTAGATGTGCTACTGGTTGGTAGATGTGCTACTGGTTGGTAGATGTGCTACTGGTTGGTAGATATGCTACTGCTTGGTAGATATGCTCTAGTGGTTGGTAGATATGCTAGTGGTTGGTAGATATGCTCTAGTGGTTGGTAGATATGCTACTGGTTGGTAGATATGCTAGTGGTTGGTAGATATGCTATTGGTTGGTAGATATGCTACTGGTTGGTAGATGTGCTACTGGTTGGTAGATGTGCTACTGGTTGGTAGATATGCTACTGGTTGGTAGATATGCTCTAGTGGTTGGTAGATATGCTAGTGGTTGGTAGATATGCTCTAGTGGTTGGTAGATATGCTACTGGTTGGTAGATATGCTAGTGGTTGGTAGATATGCTATTGGTTGGTAGATATGCTACTGGTTGGTAGATGTGCTACTGGTTGGTAGATATGCTAGTGGTTGGTAGATATGCTAATGGTTAGTAGATATGCTACTGGTTGGTAGATATGCTAGTGGTTGGTAGATATGCTAATGGTTGGTAGATGTGCTACTGGTTGGTAGATGTGCTGCTGGTTGGTAGATATGCTAGTGGTTGGTAGATGTGCTACTGGTTGGTAGATGTGCTACTGGTTGGTAGATGTGCTACTGGTTGGTAGATGTGCTACTGGTTGGTAGATATGCTCTAGTGGTTGGTAGATATGCTAGTGGTTGGTAGATATGCTCTAGTGGTTGGTAGATATGCTAGTGGTTGTTAGATATGCTAATGGTTGGTAGATATGCTACTGGTTGGTAGATATGCTAGTGTTTGGTAGATATGCTAATGGTTGGTAGATATGCTACTGGTTGGTAGATGTGCTACTGGTTGGTAGATGTGCTAGTGGTTGGTAGATGTGCTACTGGTTGGTAGATGTGCTACTGGTTGGTAGATATGCTACTGGTTGGTAGATGTGCTACTGGTTGGTAGATGTGGTACTGGTTGGTAGATATACTAGTGGTTGGTAGATATGCTAGTGGTTGGTAGATATGCTAGTGGTTGGTAGATATGCTCTAGTGGTTGGTAGATATGCTACTGGTTGGTAGATATGCTAGTGGTTGGTAGATATGCTAGTGGTTGGTAGATGTAGATGTGCTGCTGGTTGGTAGATGTGCTACTGGTTGGTAGATGTGCTAGTGGTTGGTTAAGAATGCCACAGAAGACTTGTTGAGAGGGCATTAAATAGATTAACAAGTATTAGTGAAATAGTGCGGGGAGCTGATTTGCCATAGCATAAAATCTACTTAGGAATATGGGCACTTCACATAATAAAGTATGAAAATACGCAGAAATGAGCCTTATAAAACCTATCAATAGCTCTTGCTCCTCTTCTCACAAACAATTTGAATGAAAGCCACTGGATGTAGAGGAAATCCAGATGTATTCACACATTGCCTCTTGTTTAAACTGTGCCTAGTTTTACAACTGTCCAAGCACAGAGAAACTTAAGGCTGATTTCCAGACATTTTGCATCAGAGGACATAATTATGTTACAGGAATGCTTCTTATCTATATGCCTATCCCATCTAAGTAGCCACTGCAGTATTAATTCTTGTTGTTAGAGTCACCTCTAACATTTGGAAAGGTTTGAGTTGATACACTATAGCTAATTTAGTGATAACATGGCATGGCATTTTCTATTATCCTGCCTTTCTAGGTGACCACCCTTAGCTGTCTTCCACATCTGATCATATGAGGACATAGCATTGATGACCACTGTTTGGTCTGACCTCCATTTCAGTATTATAACACTTTACAGACATTCTGCACTGATTGGACATGGTCTATCCTAAGCCCTACTTAGGCAGAAATGTACAGACTGTCCAGTTTAACTCTCAAAATGGGTAAAACTAGCATTATGAAATCTACAAAAAAAATCATAAAAAATGTTGCTACAAAGTCTGCATGCTCTTAATTGATTCCCTTGCATGCTTTCAGTATGTATTTAAACAATCCCCAAATTTATCTCATCTGCTTCAAAAGTCTAAACTCTGCCCAAGCTGTTGAACATGAAAGCTAATTTCGTTTTCTGCTTGAAAACCAAGATGTTATATATAAATATTTTGCTTAACTGAATTGTTTACTATCATTCTAAATGCTGCATCAGTGAATTAAAAATGACATCACTGTTGCAGTACCAGCCTACTTGGAAAGTTACTCTGAAAGTCTTTATTGAAAATAGCCTAAAGGCTCTGCTTTGATTTGATTTCATAGAATGGAAACATGCTATTTCTGCTTGGGGAGTAAAAAAAAGGAAGCAATGTGAAATTAATGACTTATCTTGCTTTACCTTCAGTTTTATTGCCTCAGGGTGAGATGAGTTCTTAGTGTAGCAAAGTAAGCTTTAGTTTAACCGAACAAATCCTGTGCAGAGCTGAGGAATCTGAAGCATGGTCTATCCTAAGCTCTACTTAGGCAGAAATGTACAGACTGTCCAGTTTAACTCTCAAAATGGGTAAAACTAGCATTATGAAATCTACAAAAAAAATCATAAAAAATGTTGCTACAAAGTCTGCATGCTCTTAATTGATTCCCTTGCATGCTTTCAGTATGTATTTAAACAATCCCCAAATTTATCTCATCTGCTTCAAAAGTCTAAACTCTGCCCAAGCTGTTGAACATGAAAGCTAATTTCGTTTTCTGCTTGAAAACCAAGATGTTATATATAAATATTTTGCTTAACTGAATTGTTTACTATCATTCTAAATGCTGCATCAGTGAATTAAAAATGACATCACTGTTGCAGTACCAGCCTACTTGGAAAGTTACTCTGAAAGTCTTTATTGAAAATAGCCTAAAGGCTCTGCTTTGATTTGATTTCATAGAATGGAAACATGCTATTTCTGCTTGGGGAGTAAAAAAAAGGAAGCAATGTGAAATTAATGACTTATCTTGCTTTACCTTCAGTTTTATTGCCTCAGGGTGAGATGAGTTCTTAGTGTAGCAAAGTAAGCTTTAGTTTAACCGAACAAATCCTGTGCAGAGCTGAGGAATCTGAAGCCAGTACAACAGAGGCATCTCCGGTTATTGAATATGTCATTGCTTAAAAATGTATCTGGATACAATGAAAATCGAACATTTTTCAGCTTTTGATTTATGCACAGGATCATCATCCATTTGTCATTTGTAAAGCAAGCAGTACCATAGTCTGAACCAGATAGGGAGGACAGACAAAAGCTTCATAGAGCAGCATACAGATGGAAGAAAGGCAGATAACCTATAGTCTAAACAAAAACAATAAGGATAGCATACAGACGGATAAAATAAAGAAAGATAGATAGACAGAAATAAGTGAATAAATAAGCATGTTGACCTGCTATTGAACTGTTTTCTATGACGCTCTTCCTATGAAAGGATATTACTTTTGATATGCTCCTGATGGTGACATCACAGATTATTTGACAAGCACCACTCCTGTGGTGTCCAGTCATTTAGCATTACTGATGTACTTCTCTTACATTAAATAAGATGCACACACTGTAGCAGGAGTTTCGCCATTGCTGTGGAGAACCAGAAATGAGACTGTCTGAACGAGTCTGCAGTATTCCTATTTCAGGTATGTGGGTACTGGGTAATAGTTTATCTTGGCTGTAGATTTTATTAACTTGTGTAGTGCTTCTGATGCAGAATAATTTCCAATATCAGTGTGTATTCTTGTTGCTTTGTAGTTAGATTCTGAAGCTGCTGCTCCCGTACTCATAGGTTCATAGGTAAATACTAGGCAATTAGTCTGGAGACTATATATACTTGGCCAATATCAAGACAGTGACAAATGGTGAGAACCAAGCTCTGTACCTTGTGTCTATGAGCAAACACCTTAACCATTGTGCCAACCCTCAACACCACTGATTTAAAAAAAGCTTACTGTTCTGAAGCATGTTTATCAGCTATCATATAGGTTCATAGGTCATTGCAACACATGAGACTACTGAGGAGCCTAGCTCAATTTCAGAAATGTTCAAGAGCACTGTCTGATTAAGTGACTTGCTTAGATTCACAAAGTATGAAATTGGAGGCTGAGGGATTCAAACCCTGGACTACATGAATCAGCTAAATATCAGCTCATAGTCTAAATTCTGTGTACTAATTTACAGACTATACATATAATGTACTTATAAAACCTGCAAAATTGTATAGTACCAGACAAATACAGCACGTGTGGTACTCTGGATTCCTTCCCTACCCTGTCATATCCTATATTTCTTTTGCATTTGGCACAGACTGTGGCGCATAGCTGTCCATTTTATAGGATGCCTGTTTGCATTATACTCCTTAAGTAGTGGATATACAGGGAAGGCTTGTTCTGTGCTGCAGATGTTGAGTTCCTTGAATCAATATCTGTGTTCACTGGCATCAGCAGACTGGGGACAGTAATGACAGTATTCATAATGTGTTGCAACGATTACAATTTGGCGGATAGTCAGCTAACATTGCAATTAGAGCAGGGTTCATTATTGTTAAATCTTGCTGCCTGCATGCTGTGCCAGCTCTGCATTATAAATGACCTGGACTATGGCTTTGCTTCCTGCTGTAGTTCCACACCACCTGTGCCATGTTGTTGTTTAGGAGGTCTAGGGAATGAAAGCACAATAGTCTCACTTGCTATCTCTGAATGGTCTAATGACCCGTGGTGCAAATATGGACCTGATGTTATCACCGCTCCTTAGGGTTACAAAACATACCTCATAATTTACTGAATATAAAAAGTTATATGTAAAATGTATATCAGTTAGTACATATTTGTTTAGTTTATTAATTAGGTAGACCCAATAACATCTGTGCACTATCTTTGAACATATGACTTGACAGCACAAGAAATTTAAGTGACATAAATAATGCCTGTGTGTGTGTGTGTGTGTGTGTGTGTGTGTGTGTGTGTGTGTGTGTGTGTGTGTGTGTGTGTATGTGTATGTGTGACATGCCGTATACTGTACATAATCTAAATTTTTCTTCTATCGTACAGTGGCATTTCTTGCTTTTTTGCAGCATGTGTGTGTGTGTGTGTGTGTGTGTGTGTGTGTGTGTGTGTGTGTGTGTGTGTGTGTGTGTGTATGTGTGACATGCCTTATACTGTACATAATCGAAATGTTTCTTCTATCGTACAGTGGCATTTTCTTAGACTTTTTGTTCTGCTACTAAGAATGGTCATTGTGTTATTGTTGTAATACATCTGTTTCTATAAATGGATTCAGTATGCACATTTAAGGGTTGGCAGGAGAACTAACTATAAGCTATGCTATCAGTAACACACACACACACACACACACACACACACACACACACACACACACACACACACACACACACACACACACACTGATTAGCATAAGAAGTACACTGCTAAGCATTTTTGGAAGTGTAACCACTCCACACATAAAGGCCCAATTATAAGACTTGCTTTCGATGAATTGCTAAAAGCCTGCTTTATTTACAAGTCTTACACTAGAGTAAGTCATTTACACCAAGACCAAGTCTTTTGGAATCTGGCCCAAAGTGAGTGCTCACTGCCTATAAAAGCAAAAATTGCAAAACTTAACTGCCAGAAGTGGTGATGTTCACAACTCATATCTGAAATGTATTTGTCTCTGTCTGTAGCTATGCAAACAGGTGATCATAGGCTCTAACTCAATCTTATGTAGGATTGTAGGTTGGCTGGAGAGGCACAAACTACATCGGTCTTCTTGATTAGTTGAAATAAAAAAGCTAATGGTAGTTACCAGTGGTAGTCAAGGTTCTTTGATCTTTGTGGGATGTAACTAAAAACAAATATGTATGTGTATACTCTTGTATACTTATATGTCTTGTATACTTTTTTATATAATTTCTTGTATGAGTTTTGTATAATTTCTTGTATAAGTTTTTATATAATCTCTGTATGTGGAGCTTTTCTCCCTGGACCTCTGCTGAAAATGGGTCTTATCCCAGTCGGACTTTCCCAGTAAAATGTAAAATAAATAATGTGTGTTTGAGGGCTTGCTCAGCCTACCAGCTTCTGTAGTGCTAAAAAGGGTACTATAGATGGTAGGGTGAGAATATAGATTTTCATAGACAAAGAGGTAAAAGGATATTCAGTGAAGCAAAATGTTTTGACACCATCATTTTAGATAATTTCCTGAAGTCCAGTATACATACATACATATTTATTTATTTATTTATTTACATTTGTTGACCGGGAGTATCCGACTGGACGTAGGTCCATTTTCAGCGGAGGCCCAGGGAGAAAAGCTCCACAGTTAAAATAAACAGACAGTAGTTACATTGGATTACATAGCGATTAACAATTTAACATAGCAATTACTTACAACATATTTACGGATGAAGAACATAGTACATCAATAGACAACTAGAATCTTTATCTGTGAAGTACATAACAGAGATTAACAAATGTTACAATAAGATGTTCCTGCTGTATAATAAGTACTAGGCTTATGAACATCTGAGCTTGCTATAATCAAGGTAGTTAATGGAGTGGAAAGAAAGGTAGTGGCTGGATGGGGTGGGTGATATTAGAGTGGGAGTTGCAAGGGCATAGCCAGCATGTTTTTAGGCGCGCTTTTAGTAAAGTTTTGAAGTGGGTGCATGATGGTGCGGAGGTAATTGTGGGTGGGAGGGAGTTCCATAATCCATAAATATATATATATATATATATATATATATATATATATACATATATATATATATATATATATATATATATATATATATATATATATATATATGTCAGAATAACACCAGAAGAAACAGGGAGAATATTAGAAGTGAAGAGTACCCTGATAAACTCATACATGACTCCCTTATCAGGCACACTGATGTGCCACTAAGCAGGCTGTGCAAGGACAGGGTAATGGTCAATTACATATCAGGTGCCAGGAATAACCACACCAGTTCTTGCAACAAAAGTGCACATATGACACAGTCACAATCATAGAACTCAAGAGTATAAATGTCTTGAGATGTACATTCCTAAACTATTTATTTATTTATTTATTTATTTATTTTATTTATTGTCATTTGTTTACCGGGATAGTCCACTGGGCCAAACATAGCCCATTTTTAGTGGAAGCCCAGGGAGAAAACCTCCTCAGGAAACACAATTAGAATAGAAAACAATACAAATTGATACACTAATTTCAAAGTAAAATATTTTAATTTAAAGAGCAAACAGGATAAACTTAATACAAAGAAATTCAAATACGTGTGAGAAAGCAGAATAGGTACATTTTATCAAATGCTTGGCAAACACAGGTTCATAGATTATTACTAGGCTAACTACCGTTGCAAGTCATTTTAAGCTTAGCCAATTATCCCTTGTGAGATTCAAACCCTGAACCTTTTGTTTGTAAGGCAAACACCTGAACCATTAGGCCACCCCCCCTTACAGCTGACATAGTAAAATAGGTAGACATTATATCAAATGCTTAGCAATCATGTTATAGTGGAGGTTGAAGAGAAACATGATAGAGATGACACATGAGAGACATGATAGAGGTCTCAGAATGTGTCCCCAAGCTTTGAGCAGCATTTTACCATTGTCAAGAGTGATGCTGCAATACAAACAAAATATTATTGACTTTAGCAATTGGCTTAGCTTCTGGTGTCATTCAAAGGAGGTCCAATATACATCAGCCTGGGAGGAGCTGGCAGAATATCCCAACTGCTTTGCCAGGAATGGCCTGAATTTATCCCTCCAAGGCTTTTGTATATTGGCTAGAATGTTGTCCACCTCCATAGTAATGTTTTAGGCAATATCAGTCCTCGAAAGATTCCATCTTAATGAAACAGAATCAAGATAGCATAAGGTATTGCTGCTCCATGTTAGAAGCCTTAACAAAAATCGTCACTCCCTACAAGCACTACTTACCCTGGAAGACATTGATATATGCATCATTACAGAGACCTGGTACAAGACAAATGAGAACACCCCAACAGTGCAGGGTTCCAGTGCTTACCACACTTGGTAAAGGCACCAAGGGTGGTTGAGTCTCCTTATTTGTGAAAAAAAAACCCGTCACCTCCAGACTAGTTAGAAAACTTAATCTGGAACTCCTTCACGTCCACCTTACCATAAAAGACTTTTTATTACATCATGGTATAGGGCCCCATCTGTGTCCCCCTCAGTCCATAGCGCCTACCTAACTAGTTTGGAGTCCATATGCATTAAATCAAACTCCACTCTTCTAGGGAACTTCAACTAATCTTTCATTAACAGGGGGGCATTTATATATATATATATATATATATATATATATATATATATATATATATACTCTAACATATATCAAAAAAAAAAAAATGGAAGCTGACCAACTTACACTGCCACTTGTTTATTTGACCAAAGTTAAAATTGTAAAAACAGACTGAGTGCTTCCGCCTTAACTGCTGACAAGACCTCTTTTGAGCAAAGAGCTGCCATGATTCATAAACTTAAATACTGATGTGTCATCCAATCAAAAGTCATAGATTAGCATATCCTGGATGGTATAATCACATCAAATAAAATGCCAGAAATGACAATAATAAAAATAAAAATGCATTGCATGCAAAGTAGTGATTTTTAAAAACAAAGTTAAAATCAACATGTCAAATGCATATTGAAGTTTACCTTATTTAAAACAAATAAATAACAGTAAAAATCAGTAATAAAACTGCAGTGCACTCACATGATGCTAGTCTTCTTTTTTAGTACACTAGACAATGATAAGGCATCATTGATTCCTGGAGCAGGTGAGGCATTAAGCCACAGTTGTCAGGTTAACTGTATTCGAGAACCGTATCCAAGTCACTCATGAAGTTTGAAACCACTACCTCGTCAATAAAAAAAATAAAAACTTCTTAAAATTCGTACACCCAGTACTGTGCCTATAAAATGCATTAGTGGACTTGTTTTCCTAATGCCGTATAAATGTTCTCAAATCCTTTCTCTTAATTTCCTATTTGTCTTACCCACATAAAAATCATTGCAAGAGCTGCACATGGCAAGGTAAACAACATGGGTTGTGTTGCAGTTACACTTCCCAGGCCAGGGAATAGTTCTTTCAAAGCTATCAACTGCAACATAGGGTCCTTCATGTATATACCTGCATACCTTACAGAACCCACATTTTCTTATAATCCCTGTACAAATGTAAATTTCCTATTGCCAATGTCAGTCTCAAAAAGAGATTTGATATTTTTTCCTGTGCTAAAAATAACAATGAGGCTGTTCCCAAAAGACTTTTTAAATCATCAGGAAATATAATATCCTAGTTGAATCTCAAAGAATTAGTACATTTAAAAATATCCTTACTATAAGGAAGCATAAATACAGGGGTAGACACGTCAAGTTTACAATTGTTTCTCTTCCTAAAATATTTCCACCTGCATATTGCGCAGTGTGGGATTTAATCTTTAAAATGGCTGCAAAGCGGTCATTTTGCAGTCCCGCAACCTCATCATTAACGTCTGTTAATAACTGAATAGGATAGCCCATCACAATAAACATGCATATCAATTGATGATTCTCATTAACAAATAAGTTGTCTTCTGATATCAACCTGGAAAGCTCACTATTTGGCCTTTAACAACAGATCTTTATTTGGTGAAATGGATAACAACTGTTAAAATGGAGGTATGAATTGGAAAAGGCATCCTTTCTAAAGATGGTAGAGGTAAAGCACCCATGTGTTGAATTCTTCTCCAGGGGAACATCCAGGTAATTTGTACTATTAGTCTCAATCAAATATGTAAACCTTAAAAAGGTTGTGAAATTCTGACATTTGATATAAAAATACCTCATTGATCAATGGTGCCCTTCCATAAAATTAAAACGTCATCTAAAAATCTATAGTAACCATGTATCATTAATAAGAATTCATTGATAAACTCCACCTTTCTTTCTCCACTGCTAATACAATATTGGCATAAACAGGGGTGCATGCAGTAGCCATGATCACCCCTGATACCTGGTGAAAATAGTCACCCTCAAATTAAATGAAATTATTGCTCAAAGTCAATTTCAAGTGGGTGATAATTGCTTGTATATCTTGAGTAGCAAAGGATGTATATTCAGCTAAAAAACTAAAATAAACAATCAGTCCCTTTATTGTGGGGAATAACAGAAAAAAGGTCAACAATTCCCACTGTAATAAATATAATATTTTTATTGAAATGCAGACTGTTTAAAATCTCTAAAAGATGCCATGAGTCTTTAAAAATATATGGCTTTGATTCTAACCCACCCTTGCATTTTAAATCAGTGTACTTGGCCAAGGGTTCTATCTTAGATCCCTTGGCTGAAACTGTAGGTCTCAGTGGGTGATCATAAGTACACCTGCAAATTTTGGGAATACCAAAAATAGATGCAGTCTTAGATTTTGAAACATTTAGGTACTCCCATTGTTCATGATCCACATCTCCCTGCATGACCATATCAAAAAGTAAAAAATCCAACTTGGCATAAGGAATATTAATTTCACTGAGGGAAATTCTCCTATAGGTAGCCTCATTGGATAAAAGCTGGAAAATTTTAGCAGTATAGTCAAAACTTTTCATTATCAGAACCCCCCACTCTTGTGAAGTTTCATAATCCGTATCTGCCTATTATGTATTAAGATAGTCAAGTTAACCCTTTCTTCATAGGTTAAATTGTCAGGATACAAACCTTTTTGTTTAGATATATTCCTGAACTGACTCCTGCATACCTTTTCAAAAATGGAAACCCATTGGTTGGGGTAGAATAAAAGTGCTTTTCTTCTTAAGGGAAACAGCTTCATTGCAAGGTGTGGGAACTTTGTCAGAGTAAAAAACTTTAAGGCTCAAATTTCTAGCAAAAATCTTCATCTGAATTAAAGCATCATCAATATCCAGTTTAAAACCTGTGATAGAATTAAAGCCCTTTTTAAAAACAGACATGCGAGCGTCAAAGGTTTCAACATCAGACAAGTTGTACACTCTGAAAGAATAAACAACCAGAGAATCAAATGACTGTAAACTTGGTACCATCCGAAACTCCCCAAAGGAAATCAAGATCCTCCAAGAAGGCCTTTCCCAAACCAATAGCTGGTGTCAAAACCACAGACTAAAACTGAATGCAGGAAATGTATAGCAATATACTGTGACAAACAAGACGTCCCTTCTAACTATGACATTGACAACACACCTCTGAAAACTGATTCAGTAGTCAAGGACCTGGAAACTTATGTAAACAATGAACTATCCTTTGAAAAAAAAAAATTATCCTTGTTTCCGGTCTTTCCTGCCTGTATTCTGGACTTTTGGAAAGATCCTGTGTTGCCCATTTCCTTTCTTGGATAAAGGGAGGCTTCTTTGTTCACCAGTGGCAGTGGGGAGCTTAGACCAGCCTATCTATCCCTGGAGGAGTGTTCCCAGCACAAGAATCTGGAAGTCTATTGGCCGTTTTGGGCCAATTTCTAGCTCTTTCAAGTCCCCCCTGTATAAAATCCGCTTTAGCGTGGCTTTGCGCGATTTTGCGCATAGCACAGCATTGGGCAACGCCACTTAATTGGGTTTAAACCATTCTCGGCTCCACAAAGTCTGCTCTTCACTTTTTCCCTTAGAACTGATCTAGTTCTCATAATAAACACCCTATTCCTACTCTAAAGCCTGGCATTTGCTCACTAAGGCAATTATATAAGTTAGCACTAAAAAATTAAAAGCACTTCACCCTCACAAACTCCCCTTGAGTACCTTGTTCCCCATTGACCCTTTTTTCAATTATAAAGGAATTCCCAATACTATTCTAGCATGTCCAAAGGTCAGTTGTCAATCTCCTGTCCAGTCCAGCTGGTGAATCTGGAAATCTTGAGGCAATGTTACAACTGCCTCATGTGCACAGACAACCCTCTCCTCCTCCCAACAAATTCCAACACATGTGAGAGATGCAACCATATAGCCAAACTGGAGGCTAAGCTCCCTCAACTCAGTACTGGCGTAACCAGTCAGGAGGAGAAGGAAATCACACTTACTACAATTCCAGTCTCACATAGACCTACCACGACAGCAAACCAAACACATAAACACACAAAAACATACTTGGAGGCTCTAAATAAAAATCTGCCTAAGCAACAGAGACCTCCAAAGCAGACACCCAAGCAACCGCTACCCCAAAACAAAACACATGCAACACATAGCTCACAAAGCCAGTGTGCTGAACAGTCACAGCCCTTAAGGCTAAACAACACACCTGATACACTTGTAATAGGTGACTCTATCGTTAGGCACACTGACGTCCCGCTCACCAGGCTGAACAAGGAGAAGGTCACGGTGAGCTGCCTGTCAGGCTAGGATCTGCCACATAACACAAGCACTCAGGTCACTCCAAGGCAAGTACAAATATGACTTAGTCATTGTCCATGCTGGTGTGAATGACCTGAGATGTACCTCCCTGGACTACATGAAAAGAGACATAGAGGAGCTCTCTGAGCATGTAGCCCAGGCTGGTATGACCCTGACCTTGAGTAGCATCTTACCCTCACCAAGAATGATGCCACAATATGAAGACAAGATGATCAATTTCAACAATTGGCTTAAGTATTGGTGTCATTCAAAGGGGATCCAATGCCTGTCAGCCTGGGTTGACATGCTCGACAAGCCACAATGCTTCGCTAGGGACGGCTTGCACCTGTCACCCCTGGGCTTTCAGATATTGGCAAAGGCTCTTGCCACCCCCATAGTGCCTTTTTTAGGCAAGGTTCAAAAGACAAACCCACCTCCATAGGTATCACAAGGGATAAGAAACTAAGAGTAATGCTACTCAATGCCAGAAGTCTAAACCTCAAGATGCACGCACTCGAAACTCTCCTTAGCATGGAGAACATTGATATCTGTGCAGTAACAGAAACCTGGTTCAAGGCTCCCGAGAGCACCCCAGCACTACCAGGTTATACCTCATACCATGTTTTTCGGCCCCAAAACTTGGACCGAACCACAAAAGGAGGGGGAGTATCAATATTCATCAAAGATACCCACACCTCCAGGTTGGTGGCACAGCACAAAGCATCAGAAACTATCCATGTGCAACTAACAGTGGGTAAAACTGCCTTCCAGTTTATAGCCTGCTACAGACCACCCTCCCAAACCCAGGAACCCCACTCGGCTTTTCTGAGAACACTGGAAAATATGAAGGTCTCTCCAAACACCACTATATTGGGCGACTTCAACTACCCAAACATAGACTGGGAGCATTACTCTAGCTCCAACACCCTAGCCCAAAGGTTCTTAGAATTTATAAACTCAAATGCTATGGAACAGCTTGTTACCACTCCCACAAGAGGGGAAAACATACTGGACCTGATCATCACCAACATGGGGACTCTATGCTCCAGACCAGAAGTGTATCCCTCACTGGTAAGATCAGACCATAAACTAATCTCACTAGATATTCACACCCCGACCCCATCCCCTGCCCAGAAAACCACAGTGAAAAACTTCTCTAAAGCAAATTTCACACTCCTCAAAACCGAGGTGGAATCCTTCAAAGCCCCTGGGCCTGTGGAAAATACGGCCCAGACCACAGAATCCTTTATAAACGCATTCTATGAACACCTTCAGGAATGCATGGATCATGCAATCCCAAATAAAACCAAGACCCAATCCTCCAAAGGCAGGCGTCCTGTCTGGTGGACCCCAGCCATAAACAAACTATACAATGGAAAGAGGAAGCTACTACATGATAGAGCAAAATCCCAAAAAGGGAAGGCATCTCTGATCAGTATTAGCAAAAAACTACGGGCACTCATAAAATCGTCTAAGGCCAGCTTCAAGAGAAAAATTGCACAGGACACTAAGGATAATCACAAGGCTTTCTTTAGTTATTTTAGAAACCTGGGTGGGAATTCCCAGATATGCTCAGAATTAGTCCAAAATGACAAAAAATACACCGAACCCACAGACATTGCCAACATCCTAGCTGACATGTTTAGCACAAAATTCTCCCCCCCTTCCCCACCAAAAGGGCAAATATCTTTCCCAGCAGAGTGCTGACCCCCTGACATCTCAGATGCTCAGGTAAGAGCCGCCCTCTCCAAAGCAAAAAAGACAGCATCAATGGGACCAGACGGTTTCCCGGGCAGCATCCTACATGAACTCCAAGAAGAACTAAACCCAAACATAAAACTACTGTTCAGTCTCAGCCTTACTACAGGATATGTACCCAAAGAGTGGCATACAGCAACAGTGGTCCCTCTCCACAAAGGTGGTGCCTCAATGGATCCTGGAAACTATTGCCCCATAAGCCTGACTAGCTTGGTCTGAAAAGCTATGGAAAGGATCATCATGGACCTCATAAATAAAGATATTGGGGACCTACAGACACTGGATCCTACCCAGTCTGGCTTTGTTAAGGGCAGATCCTGCCTCTTAAACCTGGTTGATTTCTTTGAAACAGTCACCAAGGCCATTGATGAGGGGAAGGTGGTCCACACAGTCTACCTGGACCTCACAAAAGCCTTTGATACAATACCCCACTCGGGCATTATGGATAAGCTCACCAGCTTAAAGATAAACCCCTATGTCACTAGATGGGTTGCAAACTGGCTGAAGGACAGAACCCACATGGTTAGAATTGCTGGAGCCATGTCAGACTCCAAACCAGTTACAAGTGGCATCCCACAAGGCTCAGTCCTGGGACCTCTCTTGTTCGGTATATATTTCTCGGAGGTACAGGCCATCACGGAAGGACTGTGGCTGACCAAGTTCGCAGATGACTGCAAACTGGGCGCCATAATCGACTCTCCAGCCGACACAAGCATCCTACAAAAGGGCCTCATAGAAACAGACAACTGGTGCCAGAGCCATGGCCTCAAGCTAAACGCCAAAAAGTGTATAGTCATCCCCTTCAGCAAAAACAAAGTGCCCACAAATTACCACATAGATGGTAATCCATTAAGTACGGAAGAAGTAATTAGGGACCTGGAGACCCAAGTAGATAGCAATCTCTCATTCGACAACCACGTGGCCAAAGTGGTTAGAAAATAATTTTATATAGCCCACCTAATCATGAAGGGATTCACATCTAGATCAGGGGAGGTCATTGTGCCTCTTTACTCATCACTCATCAGGCCTATAATTGAGTACAATGCCCCTTTTTGGATGTACCTTACCAGACACCTGCAGCAACTGGAAAGACCCCAAAAGTACCTCACCAAGAGGATCAAAGGGCTCAAACAGATGCCATATGCTGCCCGGTTAAAGAAACTCCAGCTCTTCTCAGTGGCATACCACCTGCTCAGAGGCGATCTGTGCCTGATGTATAAAGCCATGTCCAACCCGGAATTAATGGACATGCTGCACCTCAGAAAATCCAAATCCCATCGAGCTATGCGCTCGAGAAACCTGAACCTCAGCACTGAAATAAATAGGACATGCTGGAGGGACAGATTCATAACCCAGAGGCTCCCTTTACTCTGGAATAAAATCCCAGTACAGGTTAGGCAGAGTCCCTCATTGACTCTCTTCAAGAGGAATCTTGATGAGTGGATGGGAGATCGTAGATTTACTCCGGGTATCACTTCTGTGTCAATGTTAGTCAGATGCACAGTATACTAACCTCGAAAAAGGGCATAGCAAAATTCATTTTAGAATGGGTGGCGAAAGCCAAACACACTCTGGCTAGGCTTGTAAATGCCCTAGGGCAGATAGCCTAGTATGAACCTATGAACCTATCACCATTTAGACACTATTGTATGAAAAGTGCTTTTTCATTACAGAGCTTATTAATAAGGCTATGGTGTTAAGTTCCAGAGATGTGATCATTCCCTTGTATTCTGCACTCATCAGACCAATCATTGTATAATGTCACCTTATGTATGGATCTTTCCAAACAGTAGACACAACTTGAATGCTCACAATGCTTTCTTATTAAGAAAATGGAGGACCTAAATCATAAAAAATATGCAAACTGTCTCAAAGCATTGCCCATATTCTTGGTGTCATACAAGCTACTGAAGAGCGAACTCTGCCTCATGTACAATTTATGAACAGAACCTATCATGTCAGACCTACAGTTCATTTGCAAATCCAGTCGGAGCATAAATAACTACTCAAGACATTTAAATATGTTTTGCAATATAAATAAAACATTATTATTATTATTTTACGTTTGTTTACTGGAAAGTCCAACCAGACACAAGTCCTTTTACAGTGGAGACCCGGGGAGAAAAGCTCCACATTGTTAAGAATACATACGCACAGATTACATATATACCAAAAATAACACTATGCATACAATTTCAGGGAACTAGAACTGTATAATACATTTAAATATTTGAGACACATTGAAGTTTCCAGTAACAAAACATTAGAGAAACACTGTAAAATGGTTCCAGTTACAGAACATTAACAATGTATGTACAGCATATGGGTACAGTAGTCAGATTATGCTCAGTAATTACACTGCTCCAGTTTATCTGAAATGTACAACCCACTGAATGTGAGGTATTTTAATGTGCAGTAACACATGTTGGAGCGATAGCTGTATATCACAGACAATACTATTTCTTCTGAATTGCCTTCCTCTCCACATAAAGCAAAGTACTTCTCTTGCACTGTTCAGACATAATCTGGATGCATGGCTGGGAAACCTGAAATTCACCCCAGTCTAGCATCTTGTCTCTTATGCATAGGAGCAATATGCAAATGTACTGGTCATGCCTGGGTTACTTGTACTTAAAATATAAGGGCTAAATTCTTCATGGGAATGCAGGGCTATGCTTCTAAAGATCCTCATAGATCAGTAGTCTAGCAAGTACCTATGAACCTATAAAACTAAGAAGATGTATTTCACCACATATTGCACTTATAAGTGAGCACATTAGCTTGATCTTTATGTATCTTGTTTTCCATTTGCAATGGCTTGTATATTTCTACTTTAACTTAAGAAGAGTCAGACTGAAATTTAATTATTTGCTAAACATGTAACTAGACTTCCTTTTAGCCATGTCATGTCATTATTAGGTACATGCATACATAGGTACAAAGTATTTTTATTTATTTATTTATTTACGTTTCTTTACCAGGGTAGTAATTACATTAGACCATTTGCAAGCACAGGCCTGGGTGAAGCAATTCACAACAAATAAAACAGATAACACAGAACAAATTCACAAACACAGAGTATTCATAGAAGGTACAATGTCCAGTAGAAAATTGAAACAATGAACAAATGTTATTAACAAAGGAGGAAAAACAAGTGCAGATTAATTTTAGTAGTAAGTATGGGAGGTAAGCAACTGGTGGGAACAGTGGATGGAAGTTGAAGTGATGTAGGTGAGGGAGTAGTTAGGTGATATGTCTAGTAGAGCAACTCTTGCAGTCAGAGTTTTTGTGCTCTGAAAGTAAGGAAAGAAGAGATTTCTTTTAGGTGAGGTGGGACAGATAGCCAGAGTGTGGCTGCAGAAAAGTGGAGAAGGAGTGGTTGCTACAGTGCAGTTTGCTTTGGGAGAGGGGAATCGGGAGTAAGGGAGTCAATTGAGAGATGTTGTGGCGGTTGTAGAGGATGGTTTTATTTTGGAATTTAGCAGTAAGTGGCAGGAAAGCACCTTGAAGTAGCTTGAAAAGAAGAGGCCCTGGAAATAGCTCAATTTTGTTGATGACTAGGAGCCGGTTGCCTTTGGAAGGGGTGGTGCAGTGGTATTTCTGAGGGAGGGATGGAGTTGAAAATGAGTCGGTAATTTTTTTTCAGTGGACTGTAGAGTGGATGAATTTTGTTGGAAAACCTGTGGCAATATTCAAGTTGAGCTAGGAGGACTCCTTTGCCTTTTGTAGCTCTAGCTGTTCTAGTTAGAAAGGAAGACATTTTCCAGGACCAAAATAGAAGAGAGAGTTGATCTTTTTCCTGGTATTTTCAGTTTGGCTATTTATTTATTTTATTTTGCATTTGTTTATTTTGGATTTGTTTACTGAGAGTGTCCGACTGGGCAAGAGCCCATTTTCAGAGGAGGCCCAGGCAGAAAAGCTCCACATACAAACTGAAACAGAGTAGTATTCATAATGTAAGACATAAGTAATAAAAATATAGAAATCTGAAAAAATCACTGACGTAAAAGTATGTAACATAAAGTCTAGCATATCAAAAACATATAGAGTTACACAGAAGTATATGTACATGCTGATGAAACAGGTCATTTAAAACCTTCCCAAGTTAACTGATTCACTCTTGAGCAGCTCAAAAAATGCTGCCTGCTTACTTCCAACATAGGAATAACAGTGCACCCTGAGCTTATTTTCAGATAATCCATTTATAATACCATACAGAAAACAAATGTTCATAACTTTTTAACTATAAGAGCTAGACTAAAAATGTAAATGCAAAAGTTGTCCAGCAGACACTGACCTTTCCAACAATGTAGATGCTGATAGTGTGTATGCAAGTCATTTTTCAATATTTGCCAAGGAATGCTGATATTGTGCATATTTTTTACCTTTGTGGTACAACGAATCACAATATCTTGGTGAATGTACCATGTAGAACCATACAATTTGTAATTAATTTGTTTGGATGAATGTCAGCTTTAAAACGATACCTTAACCATTACTGTGTGATGCTCTGTTATGGAGATATTCACAGAAATATGATTAATATTATATTTCTCATAACTGATAAATAAGCAAAGTGTAATATCTCATCACATGTAACAGATACTACATATCAGTGTACAAGTTGTGTGGCTCAATGTCAGCTTCAAAATGATGCATCATTTGTGTCGTCACCATGCTCCTTGCAAAGATATGGGCATAATAATGAGAAATATTACAAGAGCATAATTTTCATAATCCTACAAGACTAAAACCGGGATATTTGTACATGTGTACAGCATGCAGACACAGTTATTTTACCATCTTGTAAGGAGTAATAATGTCTTCAATATGAGGTATTACTTGGGACATTGACTCCCTTGCAAAGTTATTTACCAAAATATGTAAAAAATCATAATTTCCATAAACTAAGTTCTAAACAAACTTTGATATCTGTACATATGTACAGCATACAGACATGGTTCTTTTACCATGTTATAACTATTAATACTGTCTTCAAAAGGAGGTATTACTTAGCATATTGGCATGCACCCTTGCAAAGTTATTTACCAAAATATGAAAAAAATCATAATTTTCATAACCTTAGTCCTACACAAACTGTGATATCTGTACATGTGTACATCATATAGACACAGTTATTTTATCATATTGTAAGGCCTAACACTGTCTTCAAATTGAGGTATCACTTGACACAATTGCATGTTCCCTAGCAAAGTTATTTACCAAAATATTAAAAAAATAATAATTTCCATAACCTAAGTCCTAAACAAACTGTGATATCTGTACATGTGTACAGCATACAGACACAGTTCTGTTATCATCTAACACTGTCTTCAAAATGAGGTATCACTTGGCACAATTGCATGCTCCCTAGCAATGTTATTTACTGAAATATGAAAAAGCATAATTTCCATAACTTAAGTCCTATTAGTGATATCTGTACATGTGTACAGCATACAGACATAGTTCTATTATCATGTTTCTAAGGCTTAACACTGTCTTCAAAATGATACATCACTTGGCACAATTACTTGCTCCATAGCAAAGTTATTTACCACAATATGAAAACAAATCATAATTTCCATAACCGAAGTCCTAAACAAAATATGGTATCTGTACATTTGTCCAGCATACAGAGAGTTCTTTTTCCATCCTGTAACTACTAATACTGCTTTCAAAATGAGATATTACTTAACCTGTTCACGTGTTCCCTGTCAAAGTTATTTAGCAAAATATGAAAAAAAATATCATAATTCTCATAACCATGGTCCCAAACAAACTGTGATATCTGGACATATGCATGGCATACAGATACAGTTCTTTTTATATTTTGTAAGTACTAATACTGTCTTCAGAATGAGCTGCTAGTTATCATGTTGACATGTTCCCTGACAAAAGTTATTCACCAAATATGAAACAGTATCATAATTCTCATAACTGAAGTCCTAAACAAAATGTGATAGCTGTACATTTGTCCAGCATACAGACACAGTTTTTTTCCATCATGTAAATAATAATACTGCCTTCAAAATGAGGTATTGCTTACCCTGATGACATGTTACCTGACAAAGTTATTTAGCAAAATAGGAAAATAAATCCTAACTCTCATACCCATAATTGTAACCAAACTGTGATATGTGTACACCATACAAAGTTCTTTTTCCATCTTGTAAGTACTAAAACTGTCTTCAAGTTGACAAGTTCCAGACTCTTACAACTAAATATGATAAATATCTGCAGCACTCCTAAACATATGGAGTGTTCCACACCTGTGCTTGCCATGTGATAATGACTTTTAGTAATATGAATAGTGATAGGTGTCAATGATTTTACCTGACAAGTGCTAATGACTCAGTGTTACACTGTGACTGCACAAATAATGTGATAATCACTGGCATGTCTTGAATGCAAGATTCTGCATGCTCTTACAAAGGTGATAATTACTTCACATAACCTTTTGAGCAATGAGTCATTGTCATCTGTCAGGAAAAGCCAGGAGAAGTGCTGTAAAAGTTTTATAACACTTCTGTATTACTTAGCCCTTCCTGTAATCTAAATTCTACACATGACTGATAAAAGCAGAAAAAAATGATTGCAGGATGGTTTCTGACATACTCTCTTGTACATTGTACTCCTCAAACAGTTGTTCTTACTCAGCAGAAGAGCCCATCCAAATCTGCACTCCTATCCACAGGGGCATTATTCTTTTGATAAGGTACATACCTTGTGATGATGATGCAGAGATACATACCTACCACCCTTGACAACACCAAATGACACACAATGAGTGATGCTGCAGAGATACATACCCACCAGCCCTGAAAACACTGAATTACACACAGTGAGAAGAGGGCACAGAAAGGCCCACTGCACTAGCTGAAGTATCCATATTCATACTTGTTAGACAAGAAAGTGGCTTGAAACACTTCCACATACAGCTTATCATATCCTAGCTAACTATAGGCCCCACTCTGTATTCACTCAGTCTATACCTCCTACCAAATTAGTATGGAGTCTGTATGTAAAACACCATTCCCCCAGGAGATATTAACTGGAAGTATTGCACAGTCTCAAATAATTGCCCAGCCATTTCTGCACTTTATCATTTCAAACTCCTTGAACCAGTTAGTCTCCTCCCCAACAAGGGGTGATAAAATCCTGAACTTGCTACTTATACAGACCAGCCTTGTCCCCTACTTGCTGTCACTTTCCCTACCAGATGTCACTTACTCTTGGGTCAAATCAAATCACAAATCAGTCACATTCTGCAAAAGACTGAAGCTATAAGCCTAATCTAATACCTCAGTACAACAAATCATTAGAATGCTAATCTGCTAAAACTGAGTAATGATTTTGCTAAAGTGACAACGATGGCCCCATTGCTTACACAGAATTCTGTGCCACCACATTCTATGCAAGTGTAAACAGCTGCATGAATGCAATGCCAAACATAAAAAGAAACTCCATAGTGGGTCCCTTATATAAATAGGTTCTATAACAGAAGAAAAGCTGATAGTATGCAAAAATAATTACCTCTCAAGATTCTAAAGACATTGTGTGAAACACAAACAAATCAATCAGAATATGAGGTAAAAAGAGACACTAAGGTGAAAGATAAAGCAAATGCCTCCATGCTAAAAACTTTATAAACAATGCAGTGGACTGTGATGAGCAAATGATATAAGATATTACATTTTCACTGCCATAGCAGTATGCAATTAAATTATACATTTGTTACAACTATACTTCTACAGCATTTCCCAGTGACAAGCAAATTCACAAATATTTATCTATGAGCAGCTGAGGCTTACAGTTATCTATTAAATGACATTTCTCAGAAATGTGTGGTGGTCTGTCAATTTAGCATAGGGGATTAATGCTTGCAGTTGTCAGTCATCATGTAGTTCTGGGTTTGAATCCCTTAGTCTCAATTTATCTGTTGTGTAATTGTGAACCTGTCACTGTGCTCTGTGCTCTTGGGTTGATCGTATAAAAAGCCACAGGTGCTTAATTGAGCTTATCCAATCAACAAATTAAAAAAAGATTACCTCTAGTAATAATATTTCTAATATCTGGCAAGTTAGCTACTTATTTCCAAACATAGTTCATTTGGCAAACATTGCCAACATTACAACTGAAAAAATACATTGTAGTCTATTAGACATATTCACAGAGACACACAAATGCACACATGCACACAAACACACACACATATACATATGTGTGTATGTGTGTGTGTGTGTGTGTGTGTGTGTGTGTGTGTGTGTGTATATATATATATATATATATATATATATATATATATATATATATATATATATATATATGTATGTATATCTGTGTGTGTGTGTGTGTGTATATATATATATATATATATATATATATATATATATATATATAGATAAATATGTATGTATTAACTGAAAAAATATACACAGATGAACATATGGGTCTCTCTCTCTCTCTCTCTCTCTCTATATATATATATATATATATATATATATATATATATATATATATATATATATATATATATATATATATATATATATTGTGTGTGTGTGTGTGTGTGTGTGTGTTACTAAGACTACTATTATGCATAAAAGCAAATAGTATGCTCTGGTAGAATACTCCAAAAAAGTCAGTATATTATCTAGGGCTACTATCCTTTCAAAGACACTGGACACCATCAGATTAATAAAGATTTTCAAATGCAGCCAAAGTTTGTTGTGAGTAACATGTTTAGTTCACAGCACAGTACTCATTCCAGCTCACAAGGAATCCACTTCATACGTCTATAACAAAGTAAAATGAATACACTGTTCAAGGTAATACTGGGAACTGAGCATCAGACTATTTGCTGATGTAACAGCAATAAAACAAACCCCACGACTCGCACATCAGTGTAAAAGAACTTTGTCACAACAAGGCAGTGCACTATAAAATTAAAACTCCAAACAATAATAGGATCATGGGGGGTTACTAGGCTAATGGCCCTGGGCCTCTTACAAGCCTAGCCTAGAGTTTATCCCCAAAAATAAACCCCAGTCAGCACCTGCCGTCCCAGAAAATGAGAGACACAGGTGGAACCCCAGGGACAAATTTGTGGTTTCCCATCAACTCATCAAGGTGGAGGTCAGCGAGGTATTCTCTTTGATGTGTATGGAAAGTCTATTTCAGAGATGGGACAGCCTCTGGGAGACAAACCTGTCTTTCAGCAGGTTTTGTTGATGTTGCACATTAGATTCAGGCCTTTTGAGGGCGTAGTGGATGAGGAGTTAGACTTACAGATATGGACCATCTCTAGTAGGGCAGGGTCTGAGATTGCCTTGTAAGCAAGATACAGATCACCCCTGAGCAATATGTATGATACCGAGTAGAGTGATAGTATTTGAGCCATGACTTTGGCACCAGTCATTAGTTGCTGTGAGACACTCTTGCAGTATGTTATCATTTGGGGAGCCAATGACAGCACACAACTTACAGTCATCCACAAAGTTGATCAGCCACAGGTCTTTTGTCTTTGCCTGGACCTCTGAGAAGTAGATGCCAAACAGTAGAGGTCCCATGAAAGATCCCTGGGGAGCTCCACTAGTGACAGGACTGCTATCGGATTTCCAACCCTTCTTATCTTTCTCTCTTTTACTACTACTACTACCCACTTAGTAGACATAATCATGTTAACACTGAGCACAGCAAGCACAGTATTAGCTCTGTTTACTCAACACTTATAAAAATTACAAGAACCCACAACTCAAGGGATCAGGGACAAATTCAGGAATAACCTAGGACACCAGACAAGGGTCAGAGTTTCGTGTAATTATACAATCTGACTACTCTTGATCTGTTGTCTGCATATACAGCCTGGAGTCATGCCTCAAAATAGACCTCAGGCACTGCACTCTGTCCAGATTTTTTGTGCTAAGTGTTTGAGAGGTATGCTTCCTTTTCATTGAGGGAAATAAGAGGGTGTCTTTAACAGAGAGGGGACTGAACACTACATAGTAAAAAAAAAAAAAAACAGACTAATTTGGAAGAAATGCAGGATAGTACTCAATGAGAAATAAAATGCATGCACCAAAACATACAGGTGTAAAGCCACACGTGAACATGCATTCAAAACCAGTTTACAAACACCATTATGCTCTTACATTGAACCTACACTTTGAAAGTTTTACTTTATATAGCAAATGAATACCCATATTCCACTTGTAGAAGCACTCTAGTGTTTCACAGATGTACCTCTCAGCCTCTTAGTGCAAGGGATCTGGACAAAGCCATAAATAATGGGGGGGGGGGCAAGGGCCCAAAGATAGGGACAATTTTTAAACATTGCTTTTGCAATTGTAAAAAGTCGATAGAATAACAGGTTTTGACCTGTCATTAATTTTCTGATGGGTATGAGGTCTGAAACTCAAATGTCTGTCAACATTTTCTGACCTTAATCCTCATCAGTTTGCAAAAGATTGGCCAGAAAAACAAAATGTTATGACAAACAGAATATAAGGCAAAAATCTGGACAATTGAGAGCTATGTTCACAGGAAGATCAGTATGCCCAATACAAGCAGACAAAAAATACATGCACACTCTCTAGCCCCTCTCAACATCTTGCATCTTGGTGGACTACACTTTTCCAGGTATGCCAAATTTTAGGTTACCATGCTACTTGAAAATATCATTAAAATGCACACTTCCCTTATCACACTACTGTGAATAAACTCTAGACCTGTCAGAACAATCTGCTAAGGATGACTGAAAAAGCAAACTACAAACTAGATGCAAGTCTGTCAGTTTTCTATATATACACACAGACACACACACACACACACACACACACACACACACACACACACACACACACACACACACACACACACACACACACTAAAACTTTAATAACTATAGAATAAGGCAATTAGCATATGGTTTGGTTAGTACATATGTGTCCCTTTGCGCCCTGGCAAGCCATCAAGGCTACATACTTAGGAGAATGCAGTAATGCTTTCATCTTGTACATAACTGACAAGATACCATTCCATACACATGGGTCTGCTGACTCTGCCTTGGATTATATTTTACTTATCCCATTTCCCTCCCACTTGATGTACTTCTTCCAGGAAGAGTATCAACTGAGACCATAGCTTTTTGGTATCAGTAGTACACATTATGTTGGCAGAATTCAAGCGACACTATAAGAAATTACATGTATAAACACTAAAGCCAAAACTTCTTCAGCCAACATAACTAGTTCAGAAATTCTAACTGCAAACTTTCGTTCTTAATGTTACAAAAACTTCCACCACTTTTTAAATAAAATTCTCAACCACTGCCATAGTTTGCCTTGGTCCATCAGTCGAGTATCCTGTTCCAAAGTGTCAAAACACACGGAAAAAAAATCAAAAGTTAAAAAAAGGACTGATATAACAACAGAGAAACAGATGTTCAGTGACAGAATCCCATTCTGCAGACAGTAACTATTACACAATTCAGTAGCAGTATATAATTCGCTAATAAAAATAAATGGCCCTGATAGATTCCAAGAATGTGGAGTATTTCTCACCATCTTAACTATTTCTCCTTGTAAACTGGGCACGGGAGCTGAGCTACCAGGAGTCGAGGCACTTTGAGCTGTTGAAGCCATGTCTAATATGTGGAGTTGTACATTTTTTTAATCAAAATAATGTACAACACAACATACAGCTTGAACATTCTCACTGTGTTCAAACGGAAGTCACTCGTGGGTGTCAGTGTGACAACTAGCGCTGGTGCCCTTCTTTTACTTGGACGATCTCCAGCACTCGGGGTGCTGAAAAATGAAAAGCGGCTTACCCTACACCTCTCAATGACTTAACACAAGAGATCTGGACAAAGCAAAAATGACAGGTGGTCAAAGGTCCAGAAATAGGGAGAAATCTTTACATGAGGACAAATAAAAGCTGCCGGTCCACCAGGCTGGTAAAACAATTTATTATAATGCATATAACAGAAACACAGATAAGCGCATTCTGCAAAAATCTTGACAGTTGAGAAGTATGACTACTTACACGCTTGTACAAAGCCCTGGTTCCGTAGGGTGGAATACTTCACTGCAAACCAGTCTCCATCGTGAACAGATCGGCAATGGAAATAAATTCTTCAGATTTTAGAAATAAAGAAGAGAATATCTGCTGCTGGACCCCTCTATTTATTTGTAAACAACAATGGATAGGCATCTGGGGGGGTGGAGGTGTTATGCAAGTAAATTTCTCTGACTGGCTGCCACCACTAGCTTCATGGAATGCAGACATAATCAGCTTTGTGTAAACTAAGCCGATTTTCTTGAAAATTTAAAATGTAAGCATATGATTAATCTGCTGTGAAACCTAAGTTGAGAAGCCAACTGACAAAGTTCAGTTACCTTTTCAACTTAGTTTTCACAAAATAAGGCTAAAATAGGTCCGAGAAGTAAGTCGCGCTTGTACAATGCACTCTGGGGTAACATCATGTAATTACTAACATTTTATAGAACGCTTGGATGTGTTTGTTTCCATGCAATATCTGAGAAGTAGCAGGCAAGTAAACAAACTTACAGAAGTACTATTCAGATCAATTAAACATATATATTGCCTAATAGCCAGTGTTTATACATAGCTCACAATTGTGAAAACTGCTTATCAAAGTTGTTTTATTATTATGAATAAGTCAGT
Organism: Protopterus annectens; assembly: GCF_019279795.1. NCBI lineage: Eukaryota > Metazoa > Chordata > Ceratodontiformes > Protopteridae > Protopterus > Protopterus annectens. The sequence continues at coordinate 407,337,895 of NC_056733.1, read as the reverse complement.
AAGCTGTGTCAAAGTAGCAGATAAGAATAAAATTATATAGGGAAACAAGCATGAACAGTACCTGGTATGTAAGTAGATAGTGGATATGGAATGGGGCAGGGGAAAGTGGAGGACAAGCTCAGCCAGGAGTGGTGCAGGAGCAAAGCCAATTATTTGTTAGGTGTTCTTTAAGTAGACTTTTATGTTAGGATTTGTTGTGTTTAGAATGTGCTGGGGTATGGAATTTCAAATCTTTGATACTTGCTTGGAGAGTGGGGCATCCCCAGAACTATTATTAGCTTTTGTGACGTTCAGTAATAATTTGTTGGAAGAATGCAAGGCTCTACAATTAGATTAAGTTTGGACTAGTTTTTTTAGGGCAGAGCAATTGTTGGGTTGATGAATGGTAGGATGATCCTTTATGAGTTAGTTAAATGATATAAGGTGTGGAAGTTCTAACCATTTTTGTTGCTTGAAGGCTGAGCAATGGTGAGTTCAGTTTGGGAGATCATTGGCAAATCTTTCTATTTTATTGTAGCATGCCTTAAATTTGTTTAGTTCGGATTTCGTCAGATTAATGAAAATAGAGAGGCGTATAATAGTGAGGAGAGTAGGTATTTTCAGGCTAGGGCCTGTTTGGAGTTTTGGTTGAGGAAATATTTGGCCCTGTACATTGTGCTGAGTTTGATGTACACCTTTTTGACAGCCAAGGCAATGTGTTTATCATATTTTAGGGAAATGTCAATGGTGACACCAAGCAATTTGTTGCTGTCCATAGGTGAGATTATAGTATTGTTAGAGGAGAGGATGGTGAAAGGGAGTGGGAGCTGAGATGTTTTGTTATTTGAGCATATCATTTGTTTAGTTTTGTTAGGGTTTAGAATGAGTTGATTGTCTACAGGATGTTGTTCAATGTCTGTAAATGAATGCTGTTTTTTTGTAAGAGTTTAAGGGGGGGGGCTGCTCAGAGAAGTGAGGAGTAATCTGCATATTGCACAATAGCTGCTGAGTGGGTTGCTGAGCTGAGTTTGTTTGTGAAAATTGTAAAGAGTAGTGACCCAAAAGTTGAGCCTTGTGGGACACCGGCAGAAACTGGTAGGAGAGAAGAGGTCTCATATAGCCACTTGACTGCTTGTTGTCATTCTGTTAGGTAGCTGTGAAACCAAGTAAGGGCTTATTGGGAGAGGTTTAAGGAGGCAAGTTCATTAAGAAGTTTTTGATGTGAAACTGTATCAAATGCTTTTGGCATATCAAGGAAGCTGGAGGACAGGAATTGTCCATTATTCCTATGCTGGTTGACTATGTCTGTGAAGTTAACGAGAGCTGTTCTGGTAATATGTTTGGGCATTGAACCATGCTGTGAGCTTGAGAGTAGGTTATTGCTTAGTAAGTAAGTCAGTAGTTGGGAATGTATGCATTTCTCAAGGATTTTGGCAAGGGGGGATTGTGATAGGCCTATAGTTTCATTAATCTGTAGAGGTGCCTCCCTTATGTAAGGGTAGGACGTGAGAGATGTTCAAAGTTTGGGGATGTATTATTCAGAGATGGAATGGTTAATTAATATGGAGACTGGGTAGAAAATGGCTTCAGTTGCTAATTTAAGAAATTCATTAGGGAGTAAGTCTGCTGCAAGTGATGAAGGTTTCAGTTTGTTGAGAAGTTTCTTAATGTAGTTAGTTTGCATTGGCTTGATGGTAAAGGAATTGGCTTGAGAAGGTGTACTGGTGGAATTTATTAGCAGGGTGTTGTTTACATGTGTTAATAGGGACAGTATTGAATTTGTAAAGTGTAAGTTAAATTGGGTTGAAATGGTCCAGTGGTATTTGGGAGGTTGGGGGTTGGGATAGTGTTGCGTCCAGGGGTCAGGAGATGCTTAATGGAGGCCCAGAATTTTGGGGGGTTGTTCTGATGTCCCTGCTGGAGTGATGTATAATAGTTTTTTGCCATTTTTTATATGTGATTTTGCTGTGTTTCTAAGGTGATGGTATTCTTGCAGAGAGATTTGGTTTTCGGTGTTTTAAGTGGTGTGTCTAAGTTAAGTCTCTGTTTCATACATAGTTTCATATCCTTTGTTAGCCATGGAACTGGTTTTACTTTTACGCGGATCATTCTAAGGTGAACCAGGTTGTTAAGGTTGTTTAAGAACCTATTATTGAAATACTGGACTGCATTATCAAGGTGTAGATATTTTAGAGGGGTCCAGTCACATTGTTTAAAGAGGGAGTTGAAAATTTCAGGGGAAAAGTTTTTTTTTGTTTCAGATGTGTTTGTATATTATATATATATATATTTTGGGGGGGTTGCTTTGTGCCTGAGGAGGTAGGTGGGGATATGGTCACTTAGGGTGTCTGGGAGGCACCCAGATTGGTGGCATATGGAGAGTCTATTTGTAAGAGACCAATCTAGTATAGATTTTGTATTACCTTGTTTATCAATTCAGGTTGAAGTGGAAATTAACTGGGAGAAGCCAAAGAGATTAATATGGTTGGTTGGGTTTTGGGAGGTGAAGGAGGACCAGTCATGGTTGAAGTCTCCTAATATAATAGTTTCTTGTTTGAAAGTAGAAGCCATCCAGCATAGTACATTTTCTATTGTAGTTCTGTTATCACTGGGGGATGTAGGCTACTACAAATATTACACTTTTGTTAGAGTTAAGCAGAAGTCTAGACACTAGTAGGTCTGAGTTTATGAAATTAGGGGGTATTTGTCTGTATGTTCTAGGGTGAGAGTGTCTTTGTACATAATAGCAACACCACCTCAACATTTAGGAACTCTGTCAAGTCTATGGATTTTGTATCTGTGGGTTAGGATATAGCTGTCATTGATATGGGGTTTTAGCCAGGTCTCAGTTATGACTACAATGTCTGGGGAGTAGAGGGTGATGGTAGCTTGAAAATCATGGATTTTATTTGGAATACTCTTTAGGTTTAAATTTATGATTAGAAGGTCTGAAAGTGTATGGAATGGGCTATGGAAGTTAAATGACTGGTTCAGCCATAAACCTGGGTATTTAAAGGATGTGGTTGTTTTTATTGGGGTACCATTGACATCTGTATTGCTGAGATTTTTTTGGAAATTTTCAACTTTTGTGAGGTTTCAAATATCATACTTTTGTTTTTTGGTTTTGAAGGACTTTAGGAGTAGTTTATCATTGCTTATCCAAGAATTAAGTGACTGGAGGACACACTGAAGCTGGGTTTGAATAGCTGAACATGAGGGATAATCTTGTTATCAGTGTAAGGAATGATAGGAAGGTTAGAGTGCCAGAAAGGTAGTTTGTTAATAAAGACTGAAAACAACAGTGGAGTAAGTATGGGGCCCTGGGGCATCCCTTTGATAAGGGGTTCTGGAGGTGATTGAGATGAGCTGATTTTGACTCTGAAATATCTATTCATTAAGAAATCTTGGAACCAGGTGACAGTGTTGGAGTTAACTCTAGTTTCATGTTGGGAATGAAGGAGGAGAATGTTGCAAATAAAATCAAAAGCTTTGATAAGGTCAAAAAAGAGATCTCCTGAAAGGTTTCCTTTATCCGTGTTGAGAAGGATCTCATCTGTAGATGACCATGGTAATGTCACTGTGCTCTGGCCAGCCTGGATTCCATGCTGTTTAAAAGCAAGGAGATACTACTCTTAGTTATAAGTGGGCAGTTGGTTGTAGATTATTTTTTCAAGTATCTTCTCAAGTGTAGAGAGAATGGTGATAGGGTGGAACTGGGAGGCATTGTCTGTCTGAGGCTGTTATAGAAGGGATTTGACAAGAGAAGTTTTCCATATGTCTGGCACTGTGTTTTGAGTTAATAAGAGGTTATAAATATGGAGAAGAGGTGTGATAAGGAAATATTTGTAGAGTGAGATGAACCAGAAGTATGTAACAAAAAGTAAGTGAATGAATGTGAATGGAAACAAAGCATGAGAAAGAACTGTACAACATTTGAAATGACATCCTGTATGTGAAAGGAAACTGACAAATGAGGACTAAAGATACATTTCTAATGACATCCTGTACAGTTTCTAGCAACAGCACTATAAGGCAGCAATATACAAACTGTCTTCAAATATGCCCTTTGTTTTAAAGTAAGTAGACAAAAACAGCTGAACACAAACAATATGTTTATGTACTGGAAGCCAGTTTCAGTGCAATATTGTTAATTTCACACCATTCATTTAACAGTGCTGAAAACCGACATTGGGAGAAATCGGGATCAAGTCTCCTACACACTCATGCAGGGAGCTGTGCCCCTATGAACCCCTTTGTTCTTATAACCTACACAAGTCACTCAAGCTAGGTGTAATTTTTTAATTTTACACACCTGACCCCACTTGGGGAACTCTATCAGTCAGGTTTCACCGAAACCTGCATCGAGCACCTAAACTGAACTGGCTTTATAGCCACATAACTGCAGAGGGGAATGTTAAATTAGAGTACTGTTACCAAACAAGAGAAATACAAGCAATCATGAATCATGCATTAGCCTGCAGAAGGGAATGGCATTTTAAAAGTATGTGACCTAGCATTGTCATATAGGCACGCACATGTGTGTGGTAGGTAAATGAGTAATAAGCAGACAGTTAGCAGCAACAAATATAATTAATAACAAGATAAAATCCATGCAAATATATCACCTGAAGGTAACATTACTTTGATGAAAAAATAGGCATAACTATCAGCAATGCATTTAATGCAGCACCATAATCTGAATACAGGGCTTAGGCATCCAGCAATGGGGAAATTAATATAAGTATGGATAAAAAGAAATGCAGTGGTGCATAACACAGTGGCACTTACAAGATGCCATATATAAACTGTCATCCTCAAGAAATGCCAGCAGCTTATGGAGGTAGGCAGCCAAATAGTTTTCACCTGGCACACCAGTTAACCACATCATTGCCTGGTAGGATAGGACAATAGTTTAAACAGGCAGGCAGACATAGCTCAGATGGGCAACAAGATGTGCAATTAACTTTACAAAGTCAAAAGATATGACACAACATGAGAAGCACACTACACTGTGGCACTGACCATACATAGTCTGTGAAGTGACATCCCCAGGAAATGCAGTGATGCATGCTAAACATGCCCTGGGGTGGGCCTAACATTCTGAAAACCTATTAAAGTTGTTGGCAAGATAGTTTAGGAAATGACAAACATGGTCAACAACAACAATGCTTGGTTGAACCTGACTTTACATCTAATAATGAGCAGCCAGATATGATATAGATGCAACAATCCTAACAGGATTCAGTTGATGCACTGGACAGAAAGAAAGGTCACACTGCACCCAAATTAATATCAAGGAACATAAATTTGCAGTGCAGTAAACATGTAACTGCAACTAAGAGAGCAATAGCAGTAGACACCAGTCAAGACCACAGAACATTTGGCCAAATGGTAAACATAGGATAGTCTACATTCACATGACTTCTCACTTTATGTAACACCCAGAATCCTCCTAAATTGTACAGTGAATTTTGTATATATTGCAGAAGTCAAGGCATGTCCATAATGGGTCCTGCCGCAGATAATGCAAACATCAGCTTCTAAATGGAACCCTGGGTGGTTTGGATTGTCCAACCATGCAGGATTACAGGCTAACATCAGCTTCTAAATGCAACCTTGAATGGTTTGGATTCTCCAAGTAAGGAGGATTACAGACTACAAGTAATGAGAGCAGTATATTTCAAGCTAATCACTGTACCATTTTACATTGACAGCCAGTAATTGAGATATTGAAAGAAAACACAGTGACCACGCTGACAGTGAAAAACGATCATAGGTGTGAAATGCTACCTTTAAACAACACAGATCAAGGATGAGTGCTAAGGAGCTTCCTCCAACTTTACTGGACAGAATGCTCCAGGGGAAATGCAAAAAAATGGGTGTCATTGCAGTGGACACCATCTGATGTGCTTTATACACTGCAGTCAGTATAGACTTCTAAAATATTTGAAAGCCAGATGATATGTTTTTATTTATGTATTTATTTATGAACAGTTGATTACTAGAAAAGTCCGACTGGGTAGGAATCCTTTTTCAGTGGAGGCTCTGGAAGAAAAGCTCCAAAGTATTACAAAATATTTTATGAACAATAATTTTGCTGTCTTTAAAAATAATACAAAAATGCAGTTTAAATAATTATACCAAATTAAACATAATATGAAGATACAAGTTATATGACAATTATTTTATAGTTAGAAAAATTTTATCCATTTTTATTGAGAAATTTAAGTTGGTACAATACCAACTGGAATTGCAGTACAAAGTGAAGGAAAAACAGGCTTATGGTATATTTAGAGAGAAAGTCTGGGGAGATAAACTGATAGAAGTAAAAAAGTGACTGAAGAAGGGAGAATAAGGAGGTGTAATGTATGAGTAGGTATTTGTCCACATTTAGAAATATAGTTTATCCTGCTGTTGAGCAAGAACATATACATCTTTTGGCTAGGAAGTCTTTCAGAATGTTTTTTTAGGGATGAGAGGGAGGGCATTGACCTGATGGATAGGGATAATGAATTGCAAGCTTTAGCATCATGGTACAAGTACAGACCAATGCCCAGCAGAATGATAGGTTTGTAGACAGACAGGAGTTTTTGGTCATTGGATCATTATATATATATATATTTGTATATAGATCCCCTTCTGAAGCTTGAAATCCCATATAATCAAAACTCATCTTCAAGCGATGAAAACCACAAAACCTTGAAAACCCAAACAGAGAATTTTTCCCAGGTTAAGTAAATACTTGCCCAACATGCCCTTTTCTCCACTGTGGTGCGATCCTGGAGTTGGTATATATAGTTGGGGGATGTAGGAGGTTCTGCCCCCACCTAGGTAGGTTTTATTTACTACTGTGTATGTATTGTTTAAATTTGGGCAAGTGTTTACTTATTGTGGTAAAAATTTGCCATTTGGGTATTCAAGGTTTCACAATTTTCATCACGCGAAAATGAGTTTCAATTATACGGGATTTCGAGGTTTAGAAGAAGATCCATGTATAAAATGCACTTATAGAGATCTGCTTCCTATACAACATATAAATACTGATACTTTCGATTCCTAAAAATGCCAGTACCAAAAAAACTAAATGAATAAATATTTAATTCAAACTGAAAAATACTGGACTGCAAAACTTATCGTTTCTCTGGATCCAGGAAAGGAGTAATAACTGGTTCTCAATGTACTTCTAATAGCAAGGAGAGATGGATTCTTGACAGCTTTAGAAAGAAAGTATATATGGCTGCCACTCTGATTTTCAGGGTACTTAATTGTCAGACTCGCATGATCCAGTACCAAGATGAGCTCCTCAGCCAGCTGTTGGAAAAATCGGGGAGGAATCAGATGAAGACCTAAGGGCAAAACATTTAGAATTCACAAGGAGTATTGGTCAGAGTACCACCTGGTCTTAATGATATGATCAACATTAGTAGTGTTTTAAAAAAGAAAGCATACAATAGATGAATTTAATCTTATTTATTTTATTGAATTGTGTGTGTGTTTTTTAAATAAAGTTTTTTGTCATGTGATGATGTTCACATGACTCGCAGAGAGTATTTTAAGGAAGCGTTTTAAATTTTCTATGTGTCTGAAGAAGTCTTGTTGACGAAAGCGCTAACATTGTGGAATAAAGTGAGGTTCCTGGTACTGTGCTGCGGTGTTTTGTTGTTTTCAGTTTCAACAGTGGTTCTGCTTTATTTTCTATTGGTCAGAGAACTTAGCACTCCATTAAATGTGGACATAATGTTGAGGATGCTATATCCAGGATAGTAATAATGGGGTCTCTTATCAGAAAACATTCCTCACTGTGGCTTCAGTCTCTAACAGACGATATTAAGGCACAGCTCTTAAGTATAGCCCTAGACAAAAAATTTCTCTTTGACTCCCCTACAACAGAAATATTCAAGGGAGTGGAAGAGAAGGAGTAAATTATACCATCTGTTAAGCAACTTTTTCACCCTCCTCTTCCAAGATATGACAGAAATTATCCTACCCACACTTGAACCAATTATCACTGACAGGCAAGAGTAAATGGACACAAGGTAAAAGGACCAGTGTTAAAATATGCAGTGAGTCCAGAAGAGGAAGCTTGTGGGCTCTCAGAACTATACCTCTACAAAGGAAGCGGCCCTCATTACCATAACCTTCTCTGTCTCTTACCCCAGTCCATATCTATCTCTTCTTTAAACCCTCTCCATTCTCCAGCCCCCCCCCCCTCCAAAAAAAAAGAGGAAGAAGAAAGTGCAGAGGAAAGAGAATAGACCATAGAACAAGGACTGAGACTTGGGGTAAACAAGTAGTTGAAACAGATACCAAAAAAGTATAGAAACAAGGTTGACCTGAAATCTATGGATTCAATGTGGTATTTAAATTCCCAAACATAGTTGTAAAAAGTATAGGTAAGAAGACTGAATACCTCAACCTTCAATAGTCTCTATTCTATGGTGGCATAAACTCTAGAATAAAATGACACAACATGGTAAGAGTACTGAAACTATTACTGAAACCTTGCTAAGTAGCTAAGTTAACTGTGTTTGTTCACATAACAGTTACCTGGCTGTAGATTTTCCATAATGACTGATAGAGAAGATTAAGAATGGAATGATTGCCAGCAGAAGTACATGTATGACCTTCCTGCATCAGACAGGGCAATGCCATATATTACATAAAGATTTAGAATACATTCAAGTAGTTTATCAGTGAGCAATGCAGACATTTTAAGTACAGAAGGATGAAGTCCATACTTAGTGGAGACACCACAGTCTGGCTGCTGTGTAAGATCATCCGTCATTGCTGTAAAAGACCCTGTTTTAAAGAGAAACTGAGGAGTGGAGCAAGTATTTTACTGGAGTTTACAGAACGGGCAAACTTTACATCAGTACCCTGATTGCAGAAAGAATGTTGTTAATGTAGAAGTAATGCCTGCTGTAAAACGAGCAGTATATCAAGCTGCTATGGAGCTTGGGCAGAAAAATCTAATGGCTGCCATTATTTTATAGTCGCTAAGCAGTGCTTCTGTTGTTTAGCAAGTGTAAAATGTTAATAAAAAAAGAAAATAAAAAATAAGTGTGTCTGTGTGTGTATTTATGTCTGTATGTAAGTGCATGTGAGTGAAAGCAAGATCGATTGAGCCATTATTTTACACTTGCTAAGCAGAGCTTTTGCTGTTTAGTGAGTGTAAAAAAAAGAAATAAACAAACAGAAAAAATGTATATACGTGTATGTATCTGTATGAATGTGTTGATGTTTTTGTCTGTGTGTGAGTGAATGCATGCATGAAAATAGAAGACTGTGTGTGCATATGTGTATGTGTGAAAGCAGAACAGACTGTGTATGTGTGTGAGAGAAACAGAGAGAGAGTGTGTGAATTGTGAGATCGATTGAGCCATTATTTTACACTCACTAAGCAGCACCTTTGCTGTTTAGCAAGTGTAAAGTAAAAAAGAAAAGAAACTTAAAATAACAGTGTGTGTGTATGTCTGTGAGTGAGAGTGTATGTGTGTATGAAAGCAAAAGAGACTGTGTGTGTGTGTGTGTGTGTGTGTGTGTGTGTGTGTGTGTGTGTGTGTGTGTGTGTGTGTGTGTGCGTGTGTGTGTGTGTGTGTGTGTGTGTGTGTGTGTGTGTGTGTGTGTGTGTGTAGAGTGAGAGTGATCTCTGGGAGCAGCAGCAGCAGTTAAGAGGTCTGCATACCTCTTGACCTCTTACCTCAACATATGCTTTTATATATTTTTGATGTAAAATGCTTCTTCCAACACCATTAACATATACTAGAGCAAATTTGAAATATTAGGCAGAGCAACTATTTTACATCATATACACACACACATATATTTATATGTAAAATAATATAATACTTAAAAAATAAGTAAGTAAAACACACCTATTTTAGAGAGAGCCCATTCTCTAAACACAATGGCACTAAATATAGAGAACCAACTGATATTGCCAACATCCTGGCAGATAGGTTCAGTGCTAACTTCCCCCACCCTCACCCCCTAAAGGGCCCATCTCAATACCAGAAGAATACCAAGTCCCGGTAATCACGGCCGCACAGGTAAAAACTGCACTCTCCAAAGCCAAAAATACAGCATCCATGGGACCAGACAACATCCTGGGCTGTGTTCTGCACGAACTACAAAACGAACTGGCACCCTCAGCTAAGTACCATGTTCAGTGATAGCCTCACTTCAGGCTTTGTGCCTACTGAATGGTGCACAGCTATGGTTAGCCCACTTCACAAGGGGGGATCCACCACGGACCCTGAGATCTGCCGCCCCATTAGCCTGATGAGCCTGATCTCCAAAGCCATGGAGCTTATCATCATGGAACTTATAAACAAAGACATAGATAACCTTCAAACTCTGGACCCCACCCAGATTGGGTTCATGAAAGGCAGATCATGTCTCCTAAACCTGATTGACTTCTTTGAAGCAGTCACCAGAGCCGTGGACGAGGGTAAAGTGGTTCACACAGCCTATCTAGACCTCGCCAAGGCATTTGACACCACCCTCCACTCTGGAATCATAGATAAACTCACTAAACTAGGCATAAATCCGTATCTCACATGATGGTTTGCCAACTGGCTCACTGACAGAACCCACACCATGAAAGTAGCCAAATCCAGACCAGTGACAAGTGGAGTACCACAGGGTTCAGGCCTGGGTCCACTCCTGTTTGGCATCTACTTCTCTGAAGTTCAGGCCAATACAGAGGGTCTGTGGCTAACAAAGTTTGCAGAAGACTGCAAACTGGGAGCCATTATTGAATCCTCAAATGATGTGGACATTCTACAAAAGGGCCTCACTGAGACAGATGCCAGGTGTCAAAGCCATGGCCTCAAGCTCAATGCCAAAAAATGCATAGTCATCCTTTTTGGGAAAAACCCTGTGCCAATGTACTACCACATAGGCGGTAGTCCACTTAACACCGAAAGTGTGGTAAGAGACCTAGGGACACAGGTGGACAGTAGTCTCTCCTTTGATAACCACATCACCACAGCATTCAGAAAATCCTTCTATGTGGCACACCTCATCACAAAAGGTTTCTCATCCAGAAAAAAGGAGGTCATTGTTCCTCTCTACTCATCGCTCATTAGACATATTATAGAGTACAACTCTCCATTTGGTATGTACCTCACAAGACATTTACAACAACTGGAAAGGCCACAGAAATACCTCACAAAGAGGATCACTGGCCTCAAACAGATGCCCTATGCAGACCGTCTCAAAAAACTCCAGCTCTACTCCATCGCATATCGCCTACTCAGAGGCGATCTCGGCCTACCATACAAAGCCATGTCAAACCCAGAGTTGTTGGACATGCTGCACTTAAAGAAATCACAATCCCACTGAGCTACACGCTCCAGGGACCTAAACCTTGTCACCACAATAAACAAAACATGCTGAAGGGGTAGGTTCCTGTCCCAGAGACTCCCCATACTTTGGAACAGACTGCCCATTCATGTCAAGCAGAGCACCTCATTAGCCCACTTTAAGAAAAATCTTGATGATTGGATGGGAAATAGGAAATTCACCCTGGGGATCACTTCTGTGGCTCTGCTCGACAGGGGCACAGGAAAATAATTTTTGGGTGGCGAAAGCCACGGAATCTTTATGGCTAGGCTTGTACAGACCCTAGGGCTGATAGCCTAGTACCTACCTATGAACAATAATGCCCTATAGGATGTGTGTTAGTGTGTAATTAATGGGTGTAGAAGCCCTCCTTTTGCAGCATTGGGCCTCATAACACCCTGGGCAGGCATTAATTATACATTAACACACACCCTGTAAGGCATTATTGCTTGCTTAGTATACCTCCCAAACCTAAGAGAGAAGCCAAATGCATCAGAAGTTTGGGAGAGGAACTCAAGTGATCATTTATGAAGTGAAAGTTTGTTTTTTGGGAGGCAGGGCCCCTATTAGGTGAGATGAAGAAGTGTAAATCTGAATGAAATTTAGTCTCACCCATTAATATTTCAAAACATGTACCATATGTTTTTGTCTGACTGCTTATCTGAATCTGCCTGTTGTGATATCAGTCAGCACTTGCAATTCTTGTAAAAATTCAACAGTTGTCTCTCAAGCCATTATGACATTATTTCTGATGATTAATTTTCTATGGCATGTAGGTCCTATAACTAGGTTTTAATTAAAATTTTACATTTGCCTTTAGTCATGAACATCTAAAGCCCTTTAGTCTTTGCATAAAGATTACAAAGATATAGTTCTGAATTAAGAAATGTGAAAAGATAAACATCTGTAGAACAATATCCATGTCAGTGATGGAGAGAACAAGACACCAATCAACAGTAAAGTTTAAACAAAAGAGATTTATAGGACTATCCTACATCATTGTGGGTCACTTTGTTTGACTGGGAATCGTGGGACTTGTAGAATTCTGTTTTCATGTCTGTGTTCGTTTGCTGTTTTGGCTTGTCTTTGTATCAGTTCCACTGCTTTCCATTACACCGTGTACTTAATTTTACTGAATTTGTGCATTCTAGTTTGGGATTATGCATCTACAGTTGTGCTATGGGATATTCATGTTACTCTGTCCTTCACTATTTACTTAATTCACTGCTTGATGTCTTCAGTCTGCTACTATACTACCATATGTGGCCTTACTATGATAACAACTAAAGCAGCTTCACCTCTGTTACTGTTCATGGCTTTGTTGTCATGTCTGCTAAAATGGCATCACATCTGCTGCTGTTCTGCTGTATGTGGCCTATCTGTCATATATACTAAAATAGCATCACCTTTGCTTTTCTTCTGCGATATATTGCCTTGCTGTGATATCCACTATAACAGCTTTGCCTCTGCTACTGTTCTACTGAATATGATCTTGCTGCCATATATGCTAAAACAGTATCACCTATGCTAATGCTCTATATGTCCTGTTCTACCGTATGTGGCATTACTGTAATATATGCTAAAACAGCATCACCTCTGCTGCTGTTCTGTATGTGGTCTTGCTGTGACATCTACTAAAACAATATCACATCTGCTACTGTTCTACTGTATGTGGACTTGCTGACATATATGCTAAAACAGTATCATCTATGCTAATGCTCTATATGCTCCTGTTCTACAGTATATGGCATTGCTGTAATATATACTAAAACAGCATCACCTCTGCTACTGTTCTGTATGTGGCCTTACTGTCATATCTGCTAAAGCAGCATTACCAGCTGCACAAAAATGGGGACCATAACAAATGATGGAACTGCAAGTTGGTGAAGCACAGTACACTGATTTGCTGAATCCCTTGTTCATTGAAAAGCCTACTATATTGACATGCAGTATACTCCACAGTATTATGGCTTTAGATTAGGGGTAATAATTTGGATAGAATGATGTGGGCTGTAATGGTTTGAGTATATGTGATTTTGGATTGTGAGCGTATGGTATTCAGTAGTTTGCAATGTGTATAAGCACACGCTTTTTGTGTGTGTGTGTGTGTGTGTGTGTGTGCACGTGCATATGTATGTGTATGTGTGTGCACCTCCATGCGTAATCACTGTGTTATTCAATAGCTTGTTATATACTCATAATAGATGCATAAAACATATATTAGCATAGTGACTGTTTTCACTCATAAAACTATTGTGTATAGACTAAATATTATAGTAAAATGGTGGTTTGTATAGACATTTTGGTAGTACAAATCCTGAAATAGCATGTCTAATGAGAATAACCTGGAGAAATGTTCTTGAAACCACGTCTGGAAGTTCATAATGTCGGTGATGTTTGCCTTTTCTCATGGAGAAGGATGTTGAGACCAGGAAAAGAGAGTCTTGATGGATCATTAACAGAAGAAGCTATGGAAAATGTCACAAGAGTCAATAGTCATTGTGCTTCTACTGAAGGAGTGCTAGGAATTCTGCTGTGGTTTTACTCAAGGACTTTCAGGTGCCTTACTGCAGATGTGTTTGGGGATTGAAAAGCAGCCTAACCAGTGTTATAATGCAAAGTATATTGCATTTTACAGAGAGACTTTAAAAGTTTACTAACAAAGCAAAAGTGCCTGCTATCTTTTAAGTTGAAAATTAAGTTTACTTTGACTCTTTCAATATAAATAAACTGCACTGAACTTGAAAAAACTGTCTTCAGTGTATTATATTTCTAGCAATATAATATGTTTGTGCATGTGTGTGTCTTGTTTAATGAGGAAAACAATAATGAACATGGGGAAAAACAAGGCTTGTCTGTAAAACACCTCACTTTACATGGCAGTTAAACATGTATTCTCATTCAGGGCAAAGCTTTGCACACTTCACATTAGGTGGGCTTCAGCTCCTACAACTTTCAAAAAAAAATGTTCTTGAAGCTGAATTGTTTCCATTTTAAGAAAACTTTGTGCTTAGCAGTATTGTTTTGAGAATTTTTTGAATGCCTGTTACACCTGCATCAGCTATTCATATAACACCAGTTTTGCTCTCTGCTCTGATCTATTTTATGGAGAGCAGAAAGGTACAGTCGAGTCGTGGTATTGGTCAATCTTCAAGAAGTATCTCTATCCTATACTGTTTAAAATGTTTCACTATGAAAAAATGCTGTGGGTACAAGGAGAATTTTCTTCCATTTTCACAAAAAAGAAACATATTTAGTCTTTTGTCTGTAGTGTATACACATGATTTTGACTCTCTCTCTCTCTCTCTTGCTGTGCTCTTTGTAATTTTTCTTGATTATGTGTTGCAACCTGCTGCTTTCTTTGTTACTCCTATAGATTGGAATTGAATGCTAGGATCATCTAGAATATGTTGAATTAGCCTTGAGCAGTCCACATCAACAAGCAGCATTTCTGCTTGAATAAATATAATTACTCCTTTTCCCATTCATCGTCAGTTCTCTGTAGGAGTGCTAGTGCAGAGTGACTCCAATCAGATGGAATCAGGAGTTTTAGACAATCGCCAGTCGTTTAATAAAATGCATGAAAGAGTTATGTAGTTTTTTTTTTCTTTTAGCCATGGCATCTTCTGTTACTGTTAGAGATCAAACCAGGGAAGTGTAGTACACATTGTGTGATTGCATTATGGATTTTTTTGGAGATAACAGTTTAGTCACATTCTTTCTTACATAATTGTTTTGTTTTATGGAAAGGTTTCTCCGACCAAAGTCCACAGAGTGGCGAAGCAATACGTGTCTACAGGTAGTAAGGCTTAGTCTAAATATATAATCAAGACAGAGGTTTTAATAGTGCAACACGGCTTTAGTCTTCTTATCTTTGAGAGACAGTATCAGTCCTGTTAAGGTAGGTATAAACAGGGCTATGGTGTAGAAACAGGATATGTGTTAAGAGCATGTCTTTACATAACATCAGATGACTGTTCTACCTGTGTGTTAGGCTAAGCATGCCGCCAGAATACTTTCATGACATAGTTGTAAAATAATGTATCACAATGTCTTTGTTTAATGCAAGGCATAATTTCAAGGAGCTAGTGAAGGGGTAAATTTTAGTGTAGCTTACATAAAGGAAAGTGTCAGTATACTCTCCTTATTTACAGTTCTCTGATCAGTCATGGGACGATAAAGACAACTTTTTATTTTGTCTACTTAGGGAGCAGTATTCACAGTATTATTTCAAGCATGCAGAGTTGGTCTTTTTAAATCATGCATAGTTAAATTAAGTGATTTGGGGCAGATATTACTGCATGTTATTAACTGTGGCCTAAAACTGAAAGGGGACATTTCAAGATGTGATTACATGGATTGTCTAGGAACAACAAATAAGTAATGCTGTTGTTTATGGAGCAGGCCTATTCTGTCGTGTTCATTTTTCTACTATTAGCAGTTTCTATTGCAGCAGCATGTCGGCACAGCAATACATGCAGTCATAAGAAACAGTAGGATTAGGTCTGTATTTGCACCATGTTTGTGTGTAATTCCATTATCATAGTTTAGACTATAATCCAGAATTATCCGGGAAGTGGAGGATAGGTTGACATTCCTTTGGGTGGGCTCTCTGTTTTTAATGTTGTTAGGGTGTTCCCCATCCTAAGTGCAGTTCTTCTGCTACATTGGGGGATTAAGGATGGTAGATCTTGGGAGGGATGCCTGCTGGATGGATATTAATTGTAGGGATATTTGCAGGATTATTATATACATAAAAATTGCTGACAGAAATGTCTGTCTGTCTAGTCTTCTAAATGTTGCTGCTATTACTAGCAGTTTGCAGCTGCCCTTCCCCATATCCCACCCTACAATATACTGCCTACCTCAGATAATTTAAATGTTTTTGAACACTTAGATCTCACCACTTCCTCCACTCCTCTGCTAGGCTTTTCCGTATTTCATTTGTCCAGTGTCCGTTCTGCAAAAAAATATTTTCTTATATCCAGATTAAATTTTGTACTCTGGGTGTCTAGATTATGACCTCTTGCATTTATCTGTTTCCTGTTTAGTTCTTTTTCATCACAGGTATACTGCGCAGTTGTATGTGTCCAGAACAGGTCTCTTCTTTCTCTGCTTTACTGTTGGGTTGACATCCTTATGGTTTCTAATCTGTCTTTAAGATTTTTTTTCTTCCACTAATTTTATTATCCCAATAGTCTTCTTCTTTATTCCACTTAATAGTTTAGCTTCTCTTTCCCTAAACATTCTCCACAAATGTCCACGCTACTCCCACTGTGGTCTCAATGGAATGCGGACCCTTTATTCCTGAAACTGGTACACTGTAAAGTGTACATACATATATGTGCATGTTCCTGCCGGAGTCTGTCCTGTGTGTATCGGACTTAGCAGAAACCTGTGGATGCTCTTACTTCTTAGATAGGTGCTGACTGTTAGGGAAATGAAAGGGGACGACATTTAAGATTCTCTGTATTTTTGTCCATGAAAAGATATAACTTTTCTTCTTCATCTGTTTCTTATGTTAAGCAGAAGTATGCATATGTTGGAAGTATAGTGTAGGTGTATCATACATTCACAAAAGCTCAAAAGATTAGAATTAGTTTTGTTAATGGGCCAGAAACAGTTAGCTACAATGACAAATGTGTCTTTATATAGCTTTGTTATTATTGGTAATTCTAGAGGCTAAGATATATTGCATGTCAATGCTTAAGAGGACACTTGCAATAAAATGCTGAATGTGATAGGATTATTAGTTATATATTATAGGTGTGACATTTTGTACTGGGGAATGGCGTGATGAGAAAAAAGTATGTACATGCATATGTACATATATTATAAAATATTTTCCCTAGTTGAATACTTGCAATTTGACAGGTATCAGAATATACTTGTGTCACATTTGTAACATGTAGGTTCAAAAATGTGTATCTATGATAGTTGATGTTGTGATGCCCGTGCACTGGCCCAGTAATCAAGGAGCCTCAATCGTCACCACTAACACCAGTAAGGGATGTGCACATTGGGAGGATATACACATAGTAAAGTACAATTTCCCTTAAGAGCACACAGAGATCGCAGTCAATCTGGAGCTGGTTTCTCCCTTTCTCTCCAGATTGCCAATAAGACTCCCCACTGGCACAGCTATAGGGTTCAGATCTCAGCTGAGTAGTCAAGCCAAATCCTCAAGCACCCTCTCTGTCCAACCAGTGCTTCGTGTCCCTGCCCAAGTAGCTGAAACACACACACACTTTGAGATTAGATTTATATACAAACACACAGGCACAGGTTCACTAGCTATGCCTTTTCTGCCCAGACTATAAGGTAGTACTGACTGCTACCAACCACTGCTATCAGCTACTATAAAGGCCCTTACCAAATGGTGTCCAGTTCTATTGTGCAATGTTATTATTATCCAGTTGGTAAGTGTAACTGAGACCTGAAGTGTATTTAGGAATGGCTTGTACAGTATCACCAAATACATGTAAGTATCCTAAGAGCTTAAATATCTCTACACAAAACAGCCACAGTTAAATTAACTCAACACTATTTTCCTATCTATCTCTAAGAGAAATACTAAGATCTAGGTCTTAGTAACAGAGCAAGATACAGTGCTGGTGAGTTGTCAAATTCAGAACAAAATACAAAATGCACTCCCTTTCTCTCTGAGATAGTTTTTAAATTGATAATACATATTACTGTTCAGTCATTTCAGATTACACCATTCTTGTCACTTCTGCTTAAGTTCCCAGGCTCACAGAACTTAAAATGTAACATATCTTTGTGATCTGCAGCTACCAGGAAGTCATAGAGCAATAAAAGACACTTTACATGTGAAACCTAGTAATTATTATGGCCCTTAAGACAATAGAAATAAACTCCTAGCCTAGACATCCTGTAGTTAAGAGAAAAATATTACCGCAAAACAACAGATTAATTACAGGTGGAGAGATACAAAATTAGTTATCCATAGTTCACTGACAGTGCAGAAATCTTTTATTTTTTAGATAAAGTGAGTCCAGGGAATTCAACACAATGAAGTACAATCACGACCAAAAACAATTCCCCAGGACAAAAACCACCATCCAACAAGTTCCAAATTTTCTTAGTTTATTGAAACACTAAAAAACTGTTGAGCGCTTTCATCTACACAACGTAGATTTCATCAGAACACTTGATAATTCCATTCCTTCACTTTAAATACTTTAAAATACCCGCCTGTGAATCACCTGATCAATTATACAGTCAATTAAGTTTTAAAAGCATATGAACATTGCTACATTCTCTTCATTGTAATACATGTAAACCAACACTTGATATGCAATAATAAAAATGATAAATATGTAGAATAATGTGCATAAGCACTTCATATAAAACATTCACAATGCTACTGTTCAAACTGAATCATAACTATTGTAAAATTCCATATTAAATAAAACAAATAAAATATAGATCAATACCTTAAGTATTCAATCTAAGATACATAGGAAAGACACATTTTGTAATGCCTATTTGGAATTTTTGAGAAATCACCCTTATACACAGAAAAAAAAGTATTTTGAAAGGGCAGTGTATAAGGGCAGCTAGAATGACATCCAGAAGGGAAGATATGATAGAAGAAATGAAATTTATTGGCAATTTATTTAGCCAAAGGGGATTCCCAGGGCATATGGTTAAGGATGTCACTGAATATGTGACTAAAGAATGGGGAAACAAATACCCACCACTCCTGGGAAGAGAATTTATGCAGTATAATGAGCCTAAACAAACACCATCAGGGGATAGGTATCAAAGGGCATGTATACTTGAATATGGACAACATGTGGGGGAAGTTAGAAACATCCTCGACAAAAATTGGAATATACACTCACTAGTGATGAAGGGATTTGTGAGAAAATAGGAGACAGACCTACCTTTGTTTACAAAACAGGGATGAATCTCAAAAGAATGATTGAAAGTAGGACTTATAATAGACATAACTATGGGAACAAGGGTATGACAGGGACCAAACAATGTGGACACTGCAATCAATGTTCATTCATTTTGCAGGCAGAAAACATATGTTTGGACAATAATATTAAAAGTAGAATATTTTTTAAAAGAGGAAACTGTCAGACCCAACATGTAGTACACTTGGGGAAATGTATATCTTGCCCTAGTTTTTATGTTGGAAAAACAGATAGAAGGTTACGAAACAGAATATATGACCACTTATATTGTATTAAGAAGAAAGATAAGAACAACACACTGTACCGGCATTTGGAAGACAGTGAAGGTTGTGATTCATTCAGATTTGGTATTCTTGAAGTGGTCAAGAGTAATCCCAGGGGATGTGATATTAAAGCTGTTCTGGGGGGAAAAGAGATTAAATGGCAGATTAGACTGAATGCGGCTAGCCCCCCAGGTATTAATGAATACATCCCCACTAAGCCCCTCATAAGAAACTAATAGTAGTATCTACATGGAGTTAAGGGCATATATATTTTCTTTCAAGTTCACACCAAATTAACTATTGTTGTAGTGTATTAAAATATAACCAAGTATTTTAATAGATATATTTTACATACTACAAATATGTATTAATATGGACTTTAGGTATTGATCTGTATTTTATTTGTTTTATTTACTATGGAATTTTACAATAGTTATGATTCAGTTTGAACAGTAGCATTGTGAATGTTTTATATGAAGTGCTTATGCATATTATTATACATATTTATCATTTTTATTATTGCATATCAAGTGTGGGTTTACATGTATTACAACGAAGAGAATGTAGCAATGTTCATATGCTTTTAAAACTTAATTGACTGTATAATTGATCAGGTGGTTCACAGGGCGGGTATTTTAAAGTATTTAAAATGAAGGAATGGAATTATCAAGTGTTCTGATGAAATCTACGTTGTGTAGATGAAAGCGCTCAACAGTTTTTTAGTGTTTCAATAAACTAAGAAAATTTGGAACTTGTTGGGCCGTGCTTTTTGTCCTGGGGAATTGTTTTTGGTCGTGATTGTACTTCATTTTTTAGATAAACAGTTACATGTATAGTACAACTGACATAACAAAAAAATGTTATTATTAGGTGGCAGTTATATTCAGTTTAACATTTTACATTTGCTACTATTAAGGACAATGAATCAAATAATATAATCTGTACAGCCCATATTATGAGACACAAATGTGTAGGTATATGGCAATAGTAGAAGTTGGAATTAGAGTTGTATAGGGAGGGAGAAGAAAAGTAAAGAGAGATTGTTATGTAATACATGGGCAGATCCAGGTTTTCCTGAGATGTGGTTTGAGTAGTTTTTTGAATTGTGTGTTTTTTTGTATTAGAGGTTATATTAGAGGGGAGGTTATTCCATTTTTTAGCTATGGTATGGGAGTATAGGGCTTTGCCAGCAGTATTGTTGGCAGTTGTAATACTGAGGAGAGGTTTATTAGACGAGCGAACAGGATGACTGGTAGAGTAAAGGGATAGCAGCTGTTTTAGTGCTGGAGTTTTCTCTGGGTATTTCATGATGTTAAATGCATAAGTGAGTTGTTGGTAGCTTAGTAAGTGAGGAGATTCAAGCCATTGAATTTCTTTTAATATCTGGCAGTGATGGGTTCTAAAGGGAGAGTTGTGGGCAAATTTGGCAATTTTGTTATAACATGATTCTAACTTGTCCAGATCTGTTTTTCTAATATGGGTTAAGATTGGAGCTGCATAGGTAAGTGTTGATAAGAGGTGAGTTTGAGCTAGGGTGAGTTTTGCTTTATCTGTGAGAAAATGTTTGTGTCTATAGAGGGTTCCCATTTTTCTATGAACCTTCTGGATGGGTTGTGCTATGTGAATATCAAAAGATAGGTTTTTATCTATTTCTACCCCTAGGAGTTTTGTATGTGTTGATGGAGAAATGATAGTACCATTTCTGGATGAGACAGAGAAAGTTAAGGGAGTAGATTTTGTTTTATTAGGGGTGAACGAGAGTAATTTGGTTTTATCTGGGTTGAGAATGAGTTGAATGCCAGTGATACAACTTTCAACAGCAGAGAATAATTCTTGGGCCAGTTTTTGTAGGGTGGTAAGTGATGGGGCTGTGCAGATGAATGTTCAATCATCTGCATACTGAATTAGCATGTCTTGTTTGGAGGAGGTGTGTAGATTGTTTGGAAAAATGGAGAAAAGTAGTGGGCCCAATATTGAGCTTTGTGGTACCCCCATAGAGCTGGGGAGAGGAGGAGATAGTTCATTTTGCCACTGAACAGTGTGTTGTCTATCAGATAAGTAACTTTTAAACCAGGAGATAGTAGGGGAAGCAAAGAATAGTGAGTAAAGAACATCTAGTAGTTTAGGGTGTGAGACCATATCAAATGCTTTGGAGAGGTCTAAAAAGAAAGCTGATACATAGTTATTATTATTTCTGTGATGCTTTACCTGATTGGTGAAAGAGAGAAGAGCAGTAGTTGTGCCATGGTGAGGGCAGAAACCTTGTTGGGTGGAGGAGAGAAGATTATGTGAGCTCAAAAATTGCATGACTTGGGAGTGTATACATTTGTCTAGGAGCTTAGATAGGGGAGAAAGTATGGCTATTGGTTGGCAGTTGGAAAAATCATAGGATTCTCCTCCTTTGTGTAGAGGTATAATGTAAGATATTTTCCATAACTGTGGTACATAAGCTTCCTGAATAGATCTGTTTATTACGATTGAGACTGGATAAGATAGGGAGTCAGCTGATATTTTCAGAAAGTTTACAGGTATGCTGTCTGCTGCAAGAGTGGTTGGTTTCAGAACAAGGAGTAGTTTTTTTAATTTTAGATGTAGGAACAGGTGAGAGAGAAAAGAACAGTGTGTTTTTGGGTGTATGGTAAGGTTACTTAGAGAGTTATCTATAGTAGTGGTAGGTAGGTAACCAGTGTTAGCTGGGTGGACAGAGTTTGGATTGAGTTAATAAAATGGTAGTTAAGCTGGGAAGCTATATCTTTGTTATTATTGGGGGAGATAGGGGGAGGGGTGTTATTTTTGCCAGGTTTTAGCAAGGAGATGATGCTGTGCCAACATTTTTGGGGATTTTTTAAGTATTTGTTTTGGACACCTAGAAAATAATTTTGTTTATCTAGTTTGTTTTGTTTTTTGGCTAGATTCCTAAGTTGTTTGTAGTTTTGTTTGGTAAGATTGGAGCTGTCTTTTTTCCATTGCTTCCAGGCCTTGTCTCTAGATTTTAGCAGGGCTCTTGTGTCCCTACTTAACCATGGAGCATAGTTTGCTTTGGCTTTTATTTTTCTGATTGGTGCGATTGAATTTAGAACTGTGATGAACATATTGTTGAACTAGGCTACTGCCTGGTCTAGGTCCAGGTTATTAGAGGCTCCCAGTTGCATTGCTTTAGAATGTTGTTTAGGTCCTCTGGGTTTAAATTGCAGTCGTCCCTGATTTGTATGTAGATTATAGCTTTTGGAATATTGGTAAGTTTCCTTAGGAGGAAAGTGGGGAGATGGTCACTAAGTCCATCTGGTAGGCATCCATTCTGATATTAATGTTTGGGGCTATACACATTTCTGCTTTCTTCCAGCAAGGTGCACTGTGGTTACAATCTTGAAGCTTAGCACATAACACAGTTGTCTTACATTTGTGAAACAAGCCTGTGGATCATATTAATATTTACAAATGACATGCAATTATTTATAAAATTATATCTAGCTGGGCTGGCAGCCTGTCAGTTTATCACATTTTTTTCCCCCCACTGAGAACTCAAGCTAGTTTTTCAAGTGACCCTTGAGAAATGTTGCTTGAGAGGGTTGAGTCTGTCTGTGTATACCTTACCCCTTTCCCTGCCTTGAGAGCCCATCTGCGTTAGCATGGCTAATCCCACTGCAGAGTTCCACTGACATATCATATGCTTGTAACCCTAGGCTCCACCTTAGTAACTTGGCATTTTGCTGGCTGGCTCAATGTAACCATGTTAGGAGATTGTGATCTATAACTACAGTGAAGTTCCTTCCATACAGATAAGGCTGAAATTTCTGCAGTGCCTACACTATGGTTAGACAATCCTTTTCTACACCTGCATAGCATTCCTCCCTGGGTTGGAGCCTAAGACTGAGATAAACCACTGAGTGCTCTTTTCCCTCTGAAGAAATCTGGCTAAGTACAGCCCCCACCCCATAGTTCACAGCATCCACCTGCACAACAAATTATTTGCTATAATCTGGACTGGCTAACACAGGGGATCCTCCCAAAGCTCTTTAGCTTCAGGAATGCCTGCTGACATGGTGTGGTCCACACTCCCTTATCTGGCCTGTTTTTCATTCTCAGGTCCGTGAGGGGAGGATCTATAGTACTCTAACCGGGGACAGTCTTTTTGTAGTACCCTGCTGTCCCTAAAAATGCCCTCACCTGCTTTTTGGTAATAGGTGCAGGCCATGCCTAAATGGCTTTCACTTTGTCAGGTTCTGGCCTGATCTTACTACTCCCCACTTTATGTCCCAGGTAGGAGACCTCTGCCATACCCACCTGACATTTGCTGGGCTTAATGGTCAACCCTGCCCTCTGTAGTCTGCCTAGCCCCTCCCTGACATGCTGAACGTGCTCTTGCCAGGAATGGCTGTAGATACCAATATCATCTAGGTTAGCAAGGGCAAAATCTCCTGCTCCTACTAGGATATGACCTACCAGCCTCTGAAAAGTCACTGGGACATTTTTCATCCCAAAGGGCATATTTGTGAACTCATACAAGCCAAAACAAGTCACAAAGGCTGACCTCTCTCTAGCACTGGGAGTCACGGGCACCTGCCAGTAACCCTTGGTAAGATCAATGGTGGTAAGATACTTAGCCTGCCCCAGCTGCTCTAGGGCTTCATCTGTCCTAGGCATGGGGGAAGCATCTGACTCTTTGTGACTATTTAATTTCCTGTAGTCCACACAGAACCTGGTGCTGCCATCCTTCTTTGGCACAAGCACCACTGGGGAGGCCCAGGGACTGTTGGACTTCTGAATTACCCCTAGTTCCAACATTTCCTGTATCTCCTTCCTCAGAGTCTGTTTGACTCTCTCAGGCACCCTAAAGGGGCCTGCCTAATAGGCCTTTGGGGTCCTGTATCCACCTGGTGCTGCACCAGGTGGGTGCATCCTGGTTTCCCAGTAAACATGTCTCCAAACACCTGTAAGACTGCTCAGATTTCTCGAACCTGGATAGAAGATAGCTGCTGGGACATTCCTACCACTTCCACTGAGGTGTCAGTCCTAGTCTTACTGAAGATATCAGTCACCAGATTTCCCTCAGACTCCTCCTGCAATCCACTGCAAATGCTCAGCACAAGGGCCTCACTATCATGGTAAGGTTTCATCATGTTAATATAGTAGAACTTATGCTCCTGCCTAGCAGTTCCACCATGTAGTTAACATCACTGACCTTCCTTACCACCTTGTAGGGTCCCTCCCAGGCTGCCGGCGGCTTGTTGTGTCTGATAGAAATGAGAACCATTACCTGCTGCCCTACAGCATACTCTCTAGCTAGAGCATTCCTGTCATCCCAGGCATTTTTCTGCTGTGGGGATCTGCCAGGTTTTACTGGGCTAAGCCCATGAGTTCCCTGAGCCTTGCCCTGAGGTTTAGGTCATATGTCACAACAGACTCCTTGTGGGATTCACACTCACCCTCCCACTCATCTCGAATTAAATCTAGAGGTCCTCTCACCCTATGCCCATACAACAACTCAAAGCGTGAAAAACCTATGGATTCCTGGGCAACCTCTCTATAAGCAAACAACAGATGGGGCAAATACTTGTCCCATTCCTTCTTAAACTGGTCTACAGATGTCCACAGCATGGACATGAGTGTAGAGTTTAACCTCACAACAAGACCATTAGTCTGGGGATGGTAGGGGGTGGTCTTTAGGTGCTTCACCCCACAGTACATCCAAAGAAAAGCCAGCAGGTCTGACACGAAATTGGCACCTCCATCAGTCAGTATTTCTTTTGGGAAACCTACCCTGCTGAAAATCTCTAACAAAGCATTTGCAGTCTTTTCTGCCTCAATGGAGGACAAAGCCTCTCTCTAAGGGTATCTTGTACTATAATCTACTACCACTAGAATATACTTTTTCCCTGTGTAACTTGGGGTAGTCAGAGGCCCCAAAATATCCATAGCTACCCCCTGAAATGGCTCCTCAATCACAGGTAAAGGCATCAAAGGAGCTTTCACCTTGTCTCCTGCCTTGCCTACCTTTTGGCACTGCTCACAGGTCCTGCAGTACCCTGTTACATCTCTGGAAATCTCAGGCTAATAAAAGTTCTGCATAATATGTCTGTTTGTACGTTTTATATCCATATGATCTGCAGAGGGAATGTCATGGGCTATGGCTAGAAGTGCCAGACAGTAGGCTCTAGGCACTACCAACTGCTGTATTCTCTCACCCTCTAGCCCTCCCTCAGGGGTCCACTCTCTATACAGTAACCCTTTGTCCCAGTACACAGATTCCCCCTTCCCTTGAGAATCAGGTGCCTCACTAGCTTCCTGCCTCAGGCATTGTAATGTAGGGTCTGAGAGCTGAGACTGTCTCAACTCTCACTTTGTATCCCTTCAAGCTCCCCTTCCATAGGAAGTCTGGTGTCCTCTGACAGCGGTGCCTCACTGTCAGCCTGGGTGCTAATACTCACCTCTGCCCTTGCAGTCACTCTGTCCAAGGGAACATCAGTACCCACAAGCAGCTTTGGTTCATCTTCAGTCTCACTGCTACAGGGTAGCTTCCTCTTTGAAGTAACCACCTCACCTGTCCTGGCTGCAAGTGAGCAGTCTGTCTGGGTCTCCCCCTGGCTAGCAGATGCACATGCTTGTCTCCAAGCCTGACTGCGTGTAACTGCATGAACACACGGTACTTCATTATCAAGATCATTCCCTGTCGGGACATCTGCAGTGATATCCTCAAACACGGCTACTTGCTGGCTTCCTTTTCCACCCTCCCAGTCAAGGTGAACCCTAGCCAAAGGTATTTGGAATGGGGTCCCTCCTAAAGCTCTGACTGGAATGGACTGCCCAGGGAAGTAGTGCTCCTCTGTAACCAATGCAGGCTTCACAATGGTTATGTCAGACGCTGTGTCTCTCTCAGCAATAGTCTCTTTGCCATTCACTAAGATAGGATATAACCTCTTGTGGTAGTTTGATACCCTTGTTGTCTCAAGACAACCTACTGTTGGCATTTTGTCATTCCCACTTACTGGCTTTCCCACCTTTTGGTCCCTACCTTGCCTCTGTGGACATCTATATACCACATGCCCCACTGGTTGCATTTAAAACATTTAACCCTAGGTCCTGGACATGTACCTGGACTAGTGGCTTCTCCCGCTACTGGCAAATTCTGTTGGGGCAGTCTGGGCTGTCGAACATGGGTTCCATTAGACCCATGAGCAGCAGTGGGTGCCACTTTTCTGTGCAGTGATGCACTGCTTACTAGGTATAAGTTTCCCTTCTTCCCCAACTCATCTGCAGTACAGCATTGTCTATCAGCTAACAAGATTGTCATGTCATCAGGCAATGCGCTAAGGGCTTGTTCCCTCACCAAAAGGTCTGCCAGCCTTTCAGAAGTGGTGACCTGATACCCACTCACCCATCTATGAAAATAAGTGCTTAGTTCAGCAGCATATTCACACATAGTTTCATCTGCCTTGCGTCTATGTTCATGAAACTTTTTCGTGTAAGCTTCAGGTATAAACTTAAAAAAATATGGCAAACAATTCTTTACAACATTATAATTGAAAAAGTCAACATCAGATAGTTTGCAAAGAACATTTACAGCTTTACCATGGAGTAAGGGGGTCAGGAACTGTACCCAGAGCCTTTGGTCAACATCATACTGTTTACATACCCTCTCAAACATATGAATGAAACTATCAAAATTATCCCCCTCTGTAAACTGTGGAAGAAATTTACTGACTTCTGTTGCTTCTGGGGTTCAGTTACTCCCTTTCCCATTGCCTCCATAACTCTAGCAAAGAGTCAGCATCTCCTTTACATGTTGCCTCTGCCTGTCCTTCTCCTCAGATACATTTCAAAATGCCTGGCCTCCTACTGAAGTCTCTTTAGCTCCAGATGGATTTTTAAGTCCTCTGTAGAAATGTTAAGCTGTTCATTCTGGGTCTATATTAGAACATCAAAATTTCATTATTTTGAATGTTCTAACATTGACCCCTATTCAGCGAATACTGAAAATAGCAAAACAACAGATAACCAAATTTTTTCCTAGGGAAAGAATTCGGTTGTCTGTTTCTGTTGTTTCGCTATTTTCAGTGCTGTGGTGGAAAGTTACGGGTTGGGTTCAGGTAAATGTGCGATTGGGCGTGGGTTAGGTGAGTTAGGGTTAGGGCACGAGGGAGGTATGTGTGCGATTGTGTGGACATGAGGGTTAAGGTGGGTTAGGTGAGTTAGGGTTAGGGCACAGGTGAGGTGAGTGTGCGATAGTGACAGACTTTATGGTTAGTGTATGGTTAAGATAAGTGGATAGTTAGTGGTGTTTGTACAGTTTAGTGTAGGGTTAGCTGCAAGATTTTGGGTGTATGTTTGTGGATTGTTGTTTGTTTGGTGTTCTTGTGTTGTGTGTATGTGTTTTGGAACAGCAAATTTTTTCCCTAGGAAAAAATTTGCTGTTCTGATTGTTCGATGTTGCCAGCATTCGCTGAATAGGGGTCGATGTTAGAACATTCGAAATAATGAAATTTCGATGTTCTAATATAGATCCATTCATTCTCTGTGTTTTGTACATCTCCACGGCAAGTCTGATCATCCTCCTGGTTGCTCTTTTCTGATACAGCTGTGACCAAAGCTGCAATCATGTCTACCTTAGTCAGGTTTCCATGCACCATTCCTTTAGCCTAGCACATCTCAGCCAACTGGCTCCTTGTCAGCTTGTCATACTCCTCTGCTGACATGCTTGCCTGCTCTACCTGACTAACTAAGCTAACAAAATAAATAAAACAATTGTAATCTGAACTCTAAATTGTCACTGCATGGCTGATTTACAGTACAAAAACACCTTCAGTGATCACTGTACACAAGCTACAGGAATTTACTATCCACACCACTACAAGCTAATTAATATGTGATGTGGCTAACTCACCACTATCAAACAATTAATCTGATCTGGCTATCTCACCACTGCCAAACAATTAATATGTGATGCCCATGTACTGGCCCAGTAATCAAAGACCCTCAATCCTCACCACTAACACCAGTAAGGGATGTGCACATTGGTAGGATAAAAAGTACACACACAATAAAGAACAATTTCCCTTAAGAGCACACAGAGATCACAATCAGTCTGGGGGTGGTTTCTCCTTTTCTCTCCAGATCCCCAATAAGACTCTCCACTAGCACAGCTATAAGGTTCAGATCTTGGCTGAGTGATCAAGCCAAAACCTCCAGCACCCTTTCTCTCCAACCAGTGCTTCATGCCCCTGCTCAAGTAGCTGACACACACTTTGAGATTTGATTTATATACAAACACAGAGACATTCCTGGGGAAGGCTGGCACAGGTTCACTAGCTATGCCCCCTTCTGCCCAGACTATAAGGTAGTACCGACTACCACCAACTATCTGCTGCTATAAAGGCCCTTGCCAAAGGATGTCCAATTTTACTGTGCAATGTTATTATTATCCAATTGGTAAGTGTGACTAAGACTTGAAGGCTATTTTGGAGTGGCTTGTACAGTATCACCCAATACAGGCAAGTACAATAAGAGCTTAAATATCTCTACACAAAACAGCCACAGTTAAAAGGTTTTAATATATTTAATAATAAATAATAAAAACACAAGACAATACTTATTAACTCAACACAGTGACAATAGAGATCAGAATTTCAGGAAATACTTTAAAACAACATTGTAGGACAGTCTGACATAACTACAGAAAACCACTTGCATGAAAGAATTGTTATCAACCACAGTGTAGATAGAACAGACAATGAGGCACAAACCAGGAACTCAATGCAGATCCAAAATACTCGATGCAAATGAAAATAAAAAGAAATTATTCCAAAGACAAACACATCGACTGAGCGCTTTCACCAGGTAAACTGGCTTCTTCAGAGTCATAAAAAACACACCCAGCATGCTGTTCTTAAATAGTGTTCAAATTGTCAATTATTCAATTGATAAATACTAATTAAAACAACCTGTTACAACAATCCATAAGAATGTTGAACTACTAAACATTTTTCTGCTCTGAATGGCACAAACCACACTTTTAAAATACCATTTTTCTAAAACAGTATTACGTTACAAACAACAAGCATTAACAGAAATAGTGTGTAGTGTTGTTTTAAATTACTTACAAAATACTTACAAAATAGATTGTTAATGAGTATTGTAAAAACATTTACCCTATAACTTCTGACAAAAGAAGGAAAAGTTGTTGAAGTTAACAGAATATTTAAAGTGGTCAGAATTTTACATGTTGGAAATGTTTGGAATATTTTGTATATTTTATATAAAATTAGCCCTATATTTCAGTAAGGGTTTTAGAGAAATATTCTCATTAATCCCAGGAAATTTTGTGGCATTCAATCTGATCTGCCACTCCATTTCACGTAGTGCAACATAATTATTGATATCACAATGATAACTTGATTTAACCTTGTCCACTACAAAAAATAAAAATTTTTTGAAATCATGACACCCCTTAGAGTGTGTGAAAAGTGCATTGTGCTCGTCCCTTCTTCTAATAGAACCGCAATGTTCTCTGATTCTTTCTTTTAAACTTCTCGTAGTCATGCCGACATAAAATGCGTCGCATGACATACAAGTAGCTATATAAACACAATTTCTAGTCTTGCAACTACATAATCCAGGGCAAGCAATCGTACGTCCAAAACTAGCTATAGAGAGATAAGCCCCTTCGGCTATAAACCTACACCATTTACAACAACCACATTTGCTCATGAGAGATCGTCTGTAACCATTCTCATTCCTTTCTAGAATGTTTTTCAAGTTAGGCCCCCTGCTGAAGACAATAGCAGGGGTGTTACCCAAAATTACTCTCATATCCCTACTCAAAAAATGGTTCCAAAGACCCCTCAGACTTGTACATATGTCAAATGAGGCCTAATTGTACTTCAAAACAAATGTAGGACCAACCCCAACAGTATTGTCACCTAAAGTTTCCTTGTTCACATTAACATGATGTGATGAAATGACTGTATTTTTCAAAATTGGCGTATATTTGCTGTTCCTCTTTTTATAAACCTCTCTTTTGCTTTTGATTAACAATGCTAGCTGATAACCCCTTTCGAGGAATAAACTTATGAGCGTGTACATCTCATTTTTGAATGTCGTGTCCTCACTAATCAACCTCGATAAGCGAACCATCTGGCCCTTCACCAAACCTTTTCTTTGATGCAATGGGTGACAACTTGCAAAATGTAACATAGAATTTGCATAACTAGGTTTCCTGTAGATATTACTATTGAGACCCGTACTACTCTTATAGATCCTGATGTCCAAATAATTGGCATGATCCTGACTCCAGTTGTAAGTAAATTTAAGAAACCCAGAACTATTGTTCAAGTACACCATAAATTCCTCAACACTATTTTCATCCCCCTGCCAAAGGATTAACACGTCATCAAGGAATCTATTGTAAAGTAAAATGTTTTCAGTGAAACCAGAACCAAAAATGTGCGCCTTCTCCCAAGCCAGAAGGACTAAATTCGCAAAAACTGGGGCACAGCGAGCCCCCATTGCTACCCCAGTTTGTTGTTTGTACATTTCACCTTCAAAAGATAGGAAGTTGTTTTCTAAAACAAGTTCCATCAACCCGTGGCAAATCTCCAATTCTTCCAAGTCAAAACTAGGACTAGATAATAAACTGTCATAAAACAATTCAAGACCACTTTGATGCGGAATTACAGAGAACAAATTGATGACATCAATTGTCAAAAAACCAAAGTTGTCCATAACAGAACTATCAACCAAATTCAGTCTCTCAAGGCAATGCCACGAGTCCTTCAATATGTGCCCTGCATCCAATAAGGCTTTTTTGCAATAATGGTCAACAAATGCTGCCAAAGGTTCAGTTTTTGAACCCTTGGCAGAGTCAATAGGTCGGAACTGCAAATGTTCAGTTCCCTTATGCACCTTCGGTATTCAAAAAAATGTTGGCATTTTAGGGAATTTTACTAAAAGGTAATTGTATTCCTCCTCATTAATTACGCCTTGATATAAAGCATCCAAAAGGTACATATCAATTTTCTGGTAAGCTACGTTAACCTCGTGCATAGACACCCTATTGTATGTACTGTCATCACTTAATACTTTCATGATTTGGCAGGTATAATCAATGTTTTGCATGATTACCATCCCCCCACCCTTATCAGGTCTCATGCACCTGTACTGCCCAGATGAATTAAATTCATGAAGTATAGTTCTTTCATCCTTGGTCAAATTGTCACTATACCTAGTTTTTTGTGCACAAATTTTCCTCAATTCATATTCAACTATATTTTCAAACATGCTCAATTCCTTGTTGGGAAGTGGCATAAACGTACTCTTCCTTTTAAGTATTCTAGTCCTCTGCCCTTTGTCCTGCACAACAGTACCAGGGCCCGACTCATGAAAATGTAACTTTAAATTTAATTCTCTCACATACAATTTTAGATTTTTTAATGACTGTGTTGAATCAGTCCTGTGACTTGGTATAAATTTGTCACCTCTACTAAACAACTGGAAATGTGATTCATTTAGTACAAGGTCAGTGTAATTGTATATAATGAATCCTTTCACTTTAGTTATGCTATGTTTCATCCCTCCAAATGGAGTACATACCTTGTTAACCAGTGTATCATCCTCCACATTCATTTCACACCCATCTAATCTGGACCCATCCTGACCCATATTAAACAAAATGTTGACCTCAGGAAGTTCCATACTACCAGTGCTGACCAATGTAGATGTACACCCTTCATCTACAGCACTAACAATCCCGTACTGCATGTTGTGATGTAAAATCTCATTGCCTACGTCGTCGTCGACAACGCTGTTTCTGAAAGGGGATGCTGGTGTACATATTGTGACCTGATCATTGGACACCCCCTTTACACACTCATCATGAAAAATGTGCTCTAGTGAGTTGTCAACAACAAATAAAGCTTCAATGTCTTTACATATTTCAAAATTGACAAAATGTTCACAAGCAAAAAGTTCAGCTAATAAATTCTCCCCTTCCTCCTCGGGCTCATTTGCTGGAATTTGTTGTAATGCTGGCCTTTGTTTTGAAGCCTCTCGGATCTTCGAGGCATCACTGGTTCCTCTAAAAAAATCTCATTGTCCTGACATTCATCAATTCCATCCCTGTTAGGGAAATAGGAGTCAACCCTAGTATGTATCCTATTTTGAAAATTGGTTGCATTACGCCCTGGTGGATATGCAACCCCATTTTTGTAGTCGACACTGTCTCTAGCCAACTTTTTATTTTTTATGTTGATATTCTTTTTAACGTAAATTTCAACATTTTTGATAACCTTTTCAAACTGATTTTGGTATTGAAAAAACAATAAATCTGTTGTAATGCTTGAGTCAAGTCTAACTATTTCCTCACGCAAGAAAGAAATTTCAGGAAATACTTTAAAACAACATTGTAGGACAGTCTGACATAACTACAGAAAACATCTAGACTGATCTGACTATTTTCCTATCTATCTCTAAGAGAGATACTAAGATCTAGGTCTTAATTACATAGCAAGGCACAGCGCTGGTGAGTTGTTGTCAGATTCAGAACAAAATACAAAATGCACTCTCTTTCTGTCTGAGATAGTTTTTAAAGTAATACATATTACTGCTGAGTCATTTCAGATTAAATCATTCTTGTCACCTTTGCTCAAGTTCCCAGACTCACAGAACTTATAATTTAACACTGCAGAAGCCGCGGTGGTGCAGCGGTAGCATTGTCACCTCACAGCAAGAGGTTCTCCCGTTCCATTCTCGGCTGGAGCGCCTTCTGTGTGGAGTCTGCACATCCTCCCCATGGTCGAGTGACATTCAAAAGACATGCGTGAATGGGCGTGCCTTTGTTGAAGGTTGGACGTTGGGCTGGCACCTCGGCACCATAAAAAAAATCGACTGCCAATCATTAGTGGACTGGAATTCCGCTGTGGTGACCCCTAACTGGGAAAAGCCAAAAGAAGAACAACATTTCTTTGTGATCTGCAGCTGCCAGGAAGTCACAGAGGAATAAAAGACACTTTACATGTGAAACAGTAATTGTCTCTTTCTTAAGACAATAGAAAGAAGCTCCTAGCCTAGACATCCTGTCTTTTAGCCTGAGATCACACACAATTGTAAAATTCTTTACTTATCAGCTTATTTTCTTAGAGTTTGCAAGTTAACTCTGTATGTCCCAATTTCTACCATAAACCTACATTACATAGGCATAGAGTTTATACACATTTCTGCTTTCTTCCAGCAGGGTGCATTGTGGTTACAATCTTGAAGCTCAGCACATAACACAGTTTTCTTACATTTGTGAAACAAGCCTGTGGATCATGTTAATATTTACAACTGACACAGAATAATTTATAAAATTATATCTAGCTGGGCTGGCAGCCTCTCAGTTTATCACAGATGCCTTAATTTATTGAGAATTCTAGCTTTTGCAGTTGGTTTATTTTCAAGAATTTTGATTGTTTCCTTATCTGTACTTTCAGCTTCCTTTGAAAATACTTTTTTTGCCTCTGAACCCCAAGGCAGCACATGTTATTGCTGCTGTGTGAATGAGTTATTCCTAGAAAATATTTAGTAGATTACTGTAGCTTTGCAGTCAACAATCAGCAAAAAAAAGTATGTTGTTTGATTAATATTGCACTTATTTAAAGGAAGCACCTTGACTGGATGCATTTTTGTTATATCTGCAAATGAGGACATAGTCAGGCATATATCGTGTATGGCACATCACACACTTTTGAAAAAAATAATTAATTTTGTGCATTGATGTGTACAAGAATTCAAATAGAAAAAAGCATTCTTTTTTTTTTTTTTTTTGCTTAAGTCTATCATTTCTTTTTCAGTAACAAAAATGTTTACTATTTAGAAAAAAGCCTTCTTCCCCAAATAGCACGTTACTGTTTAGAAACATGCACTATTTGGGATCGAAGGGAAGACTGATGCATTGTAAATGTTGACATACAGTTCCAAAAGTCCTGGCTATACCTCTACCTGCCAGTACCTTAGCTGGTTCATTTGGTCTCTACACCACTGTGACACTAAGGCTGAAGTACCTCCACGATTTAACATGAATGCCAGTTTTCTGTCCTTTAAGACAAATGTTCAGTGCTACCTGTTAGTAAAATGCCCAAAGTTTTATCTTGACTTTCTACATTATAGGGTGTACTGGACCGTTTCTCTCAAATCCAACCAAAGCTGATCTTCTCCGTTGAAGCTGTAATATACAATGGCAAAGAACACGATCACATGGAGAAATTACAGAATGTGGTGAAAGGTATGTTTTATTTTGAATATGTTTTAAAATTTGTTAATATAATTAGTGCTTTTGTGTCTTTTTAATGATTTTAAAAGTGCATTACTATGCTTTATTGTTTTGGTTTTGATAACTGGATAAAACACTAGATATAAAAAGGCCTGTAATAATTGCAGCCTGAGAGGGTAACTCATAACAGACGTTAGAGACAAGCAGTTGAAGCAGTTTCAGTTGATATAATGTATTATAGTTAAGTACTTTGGTACTTGCCTATTATCTAGGACAGATTTTTGTGTTAATACCACTTGCTTACTGGTATCGTAATCTGACTGAGAGTGTTGTACAAATGTCAGGAACCATCTAAAATTAAACAAATAACCTGTGTTGTACCTGTACAAGTCTGTGATATAGCTGAAAAAGGTCCAAAAAAACATTTATGACCGTTACATTCATCAGCATTTGCTGCCACGGAAAAAAAAAATGGAAAGGAATGTTTAGCGGGCGGCGGCGCACTATTCAGTTAAGCTTCACCACCCTGGCAGTAAACTGCATAAAGAAACACAACAGCATGTTTTTATTTATTTTTTGGTGGGGGGGGTTGTTTTACATGTTTTAATCCCAGAAACACGTCTAAAATTAATTAATCAGATAACCTGTGTTGTACCTGGCAGTAAACTGCATAAAGAAACAACAGTATGTTTCTATTTTTGGAGGGGGGTTTGGTTTACACATTTTATTTTAAACACTACAGAAAAAAAATGTATTGTTAAAGGAAACACACTATATAACACTTATAAACCACTAATGGTCAGAAAACAGAATCGGGAAGCAAGTGGTATTATCACAAAAATCTGGTTGCGATAATACGTAAGTACCTGTTCTTTCAACTGTTTCTCAACATATCTTTGATTAGGAAGGCAACCTGATATTATTTATATCGAAAGGAACACTGTGAGAGGTTTTTCTTTCATCTGGTAGTGATTGCCATGGTAACGTGAGAACACATAATTTATTTGTAGGAAATGAATAGTACTGGTGATGTGGGTCACCACAGACCATGACTGAGTACAAACAGACCTTCTTTAACTGGTATTCCGAAGTTCTTCTTTGCCATCTTCTTGTGGTAGCCTGTTACAGGCATATGCACCTCTTTTGAGTACTTCAGCACATCCATGTTACCTTGGCAATGTAACTGCATGCAGCTTAGCCCATCTTCTTCCAGTACTATTTTCAGCCTCAGTAAACAACTGATTATGATTCTGTCTTCCACTGTGTTTCTTTAGACATCTGTCCATCCATACCACATTCCGATTCTGACCTCCTAAAGAATGCCCATTATTCCACCTATTTGCATGCTGTATAAACCATCTTGTGATGGGGGTGAGAGCAGTATAAAATGGGAAACTTCCTCTGGATGCACTGATATAGAGTGATTACAACGTGGAGATGTTTGCGTGCTCCAACATGCACTTTGCACAGATGTGTGTTAGTGTATTCGTTTTACACTAAGCAATCTGTTGCTACTGCAGATTGCCTTTACCAGGTAATACCCAGGTTATGCAAGAATCAGTGGTGCATCTTCTTCCCCAAAAGAAGAGTTTGACTTTGGTTACTCAAGTGTTCCTCCTCCTTGCCTTGCTTCCAGCATCTGGACTGTTAACCAAGTTAAAGTTGCCTGTGATAGAGCAAAGATGTTACCCTGACAATCAGGGGGTTATGTTTGGCCTTATTAATTTAAAGGCTTGCTGCCTTTAGATGCTTTCTCCATTTGTACTTTTTTTTGTTTCTTATATGCGGCATCTATTGCTAGATGTTGCCCTCCAGACACCACATTGCCTACCTTCCTTTAGCTCACCTGCTAACCAGAACTATGAATATCTCTCACTGTATTCTGCCAATATTGTCAATAGCTTTGCCATATAATTGACATTCAGAGCCCGACTGAGCATGCAGATTACCATATCGTACTCTCCAGCCTCAGAAACTCTGTGACTTCCAAAAACATGCACTGATGCAGGAAA
Source organism: Protopterus annectens (assembly GCF_019279795.1). NCBI lineage: Eukaryota > Metazoa > Chordata > Ceratodontiformes > Protopteridae > Protopterus > Protopterus annectens. The sequence goes on along the minus strand of NC_056733.1, from coordinate 407,301,108 downwards.
TGTGTTTTTATTCTGCTTTACTGACTTCTAGACTGGACAACAACCTTTTCAGAGTGATTGATCCTTTTATTTCATTTTATAGACAACAGATAACCTGATAAGACAGCTCTCTATTTGGCCTTTTAACACTACTAAAATGATAGATTTTAGTTGCTCCTTCTATGGTGCTGACATCTGAGGGTGGGCAAGAATATCTAGCCAATGCACTATAACATGGCAGGCACTGGCATTTATGGTATGTAGCCTGAGATCCAGTGGTGTGCATATGCCTTTCAGCAAATGGTAGCATTCTTGATCCCACAGGTATCCATTTAGGATTTTATGTACAGTTTCTTTCTTCTTAATAATAAGTCTGACTGGTAAGTCCCTCCTTCTGTTCTAACAATCTTTACCATAATGACTCTTCATGTACTCATTTTCTCTGTCAGTAAAACTATGACTTTTAGCCACTCATTTTTCTCCCCTTCTGGCTGACTGTATGGCATATAAGTCACTGAGTAGTCCTGGATTTCTACTGCATAGGATTGCCATCTACTTACGACAGTCTGCCATCTGTTACAAACAGACGTCCTTGAAAATGATAAAACAAGTATATAAACACACAGTCATAACACTTAAATTTTAAAATAATCTCATACTGTATCATCTACATTCCACAGGTTCATAGATTTGTACTAGGCTAATTGCCCTTGTGGGCCATTTAAGCCTAGCCAATTACCTCCTATGATAATCAAACCCTGCACCATGTGTTTGTAAGGTAAACACCGTAAACATTATGCCAACTTTGCAACCTCATCTTTAGATGTCCCTTCTCAGAGAACTGAGGGTGCCATGGAATTACTTGGCTATATATTACAATTCAGATCTGGCAGTAAGAATATGCACATGTATTCTTTTTTTTCTGCCAAACATGAATATCAGTGTATTAACGTGAATTGGGCAAACTGGATGTCGCTTTCGTGTTAGGACATGAATAAATGAATCTTCGTGGAGTCTGTTCAAGCATCTTTATTATATGCAAACACATTACTATTGTTGACTGTAGGCTGTAACTTAAGTAACTTATATACAATTAATGACTATGATCATGCATGTTCACTCCCTAGCTGCTCTTTCAAAATGTCACTAAGGTTGTGCCCGTGTGTGGGTTATATACGTGCACGTACAGCATTGCATGCTTCTTAAAGATATAAGCGCACACACTTTACACTCTGATCTACATCCTCCCTCTTTGACAGATCGACCATACAATTGTTATGAGACTGTTTGGGATGCAGAAATCACAGGTAATCTATAGACATGCATTATACAATATTAAACATATAGGTATGTACAATCAGGTCCACGTTACTGCATATTTCACACTTGGTTTAGAAACTCGTCCATATCGTGTGACATAAAACTGGGAATTAGATTTAGCAACTGGGACAGTTTTTGCAAAATGGTTAACCTGTGGAATGTTCATATCACTTTCTGGAACAGAATCAGACTTTTGAACACATTCTGGTCTGGAAACAGTGTCTGACTCATTCTTTGATTTAGAGTTTGCATCACAGATACAATGCTGTGATTCCAATGATGATGATGGTTCTGGTACAGGAACAAGATGTTTGCGATTCCTCCTATACTCCACTCCTTTGAAATTTACCAAGTAAGAGCTCAGCTCTGCACAGATGTCTGTAATCTGTCCTATTCTATCAAAACCTTCTGTTGTCTGGATTCGTACTGTCTCTCCTTATCTCAATGGGTGAAGTAATCTGCTCGATTTGTCATAACTAGATTTCTGGTTATTATACTACTTAAACAATTATGGGCGGCCACGGTGGTGCAGTGATTAGCATTGTCGCCTCACAGCAAGAGGTTCTCTGGTTTGATCCTCGGCTGGGGTGCCTTCTGTGTGGAGTCTGCATGTCCTCGCTGTGGTCACGTGGGTTTCCTCCGGGTGCTCCGGTTTCCTCCCACATCCCAAAGACATGCTGCAGGTGGATTGGGCACGCTGAATTGGCCCTAGGTGTGAGTGCGTGTGTGTGTGTGTGTGCCTTCTCTGGAAGGTTGGGTGCCGGGCTGGCAACTCGACACTGTAAAACTTCACTGCCAATCTTGAACGGACAGGTGATCCGCTGTGGCGACCCCTAACCGGGAAAAGCTGAAAGAAGAAGAAGATACTACTTAAACAATTGAGCCTTGATGGTTTTATTGTTCTTAGGTTTAGGCTGCAACAAACTTGAAGAAATAGGTAGCGTAGTTCTAGTTTGCCTGGAAAGTGGTCTTTGAGCAGGTGAACCAAGAATATCATCATGGGGTATATTTCTGAGATTGAGTAAATTCAAGAATGCGTCAATATTGTCATGCTTTGACCTTTCAAGTACTTGCTTTGCACTCTGTACTGCTCGTTCAGCTAGACCATTGGACTGAGGATATTCAGGACTACAAGTGACATGTGCAAAGTCCCATTCTTTTACAAATTTCTGAAACAACTGATTAGTAAATTGTGTATCATTGTCAGAAAAAAGTTTGTGTGTACTACCATGAACTGAGAAAAATGACATTTCAGCTTAGTAATAACAGTAGTTGAGGTTAAGTTTGGTAGTAGATCAATCTCAAACCAATTTGAATAAGAGACTACCAAAACTAAGTAGTGTTGATTGTTCCAGTCAAAGATATCAGGTGCTACAGTAGACCAAGGGTAGATCAGGAATTGGATTTAGCTGAAGCAATTCTCTTTGCAAAAGCGGTCTAGCAATATTGGATACTGAACAAGAAGAAAGAGCTCTATCAATATCTTTTGATAATGAAGGCCAAAATGTCAATTCTCTTGTTTTCTTAGTGGATGTGGATCCTGAGTGGCCACAATGCAAAATCTGAATACATTCTTGTTGTAAGGAAGCAGGAACAACAATTTTAGGACCTTTGGAAATAATACCATCTTCCATCAACAATTTATCTCTGTAAGGAAATACGTTTGCACCTCAGGTGATACACTAGATTGCTTTGACGGCCACCGATATTGATATAGTGATTGAACTTCTGTGAAATTGGATCAGTCTACGTGTGATCTCTTAACTCATCAAGTCTAGAGGTGGAAAAATTACGCAATGCATCACATCAAAGTCAAAAGTCTCCACATCAAGCTGTTCTGTTGTATTTCTTGGAGATCTGGATAAAGTATCAGCCAGAAAGAGCAATTTGCCTTTAGTGTAAACCAATTTGAAATTGAATGTTTGCAATTTGAGCATCATTCTTTGCAATCTTGCTGGAGCGGAATGCATAGGCTTCTTTAGAACAGTAACTAGAGGTTGATGATCATTTTCAATCTGAATAGCTCGAACATAAATATAATCATGAAACTTAGAGCATGCAAATGCTATAGCCAAAAGCTCTTTCTCAATTTGAGCATACTGTATCTCAGTTTGGGTTAATGTTCTAGATGCATAGGCTACTGGTCTGCTCTCTTGAAGTATAACTGTGTCTAGGCCAAATTTTGAAACATCACAGGAAAGAATATCCGGTTTGTTCACATCATAGTATCTTAACTCACTACAGCCGAGCGCGCCTCCAGGCATTTCTGCATTTACCTTCTACAGCACCTCTAGTCATCAAATATTGCTTGTTCATATTTGCATTAGTAATTCCAGAACCGTGCCAAATACAATGTATTATCTTGAATTATACATGATGGCAAACACAATTGTATCGATATTTGACTTCTGTCAATGAGTATTTGTTAGAACTGTAAGGTGATAATTTCATTTTTTTAAAGGCTCAAGCCACATCCACTGAGAGTTAAAGGTGCACACTCAAAAGAGCTGTACTGGATGGAAAGAGTTAACTTAGGTGGGGTGGCATTTTTCTGCTTTAGTTCTTCAAATGCCTTCTAATGATGTTCCAACCATGACCATGCAACATTTTTGCATGTTAACTCTCATAAGAATGCTGTTAACTCACTGAAGTCTGGTATAAACTTGCCTAAATAGTTGACCATGCCCAGAAAATGGTGTAAACTTTGTATATTGTCTGGCGCTGACATTTCTAGAACAGCTGCTTGCTTGGTCGGGTCAGGTCTCAAGCCTGCACTTGTAAACAAATGACCTATGTATGTAACTTCTGGAAGTCTGAATTTGCACTTCAGAGTACTGAGCTTTAAGTTTACTTCATGTGCTTTGTCTAGAACTTTTTTGAAGTTTCTGTCATGTTCTGTTTCACTATTACCTCCAACCAACAGATTGTTTACTATTACGGCACAAGGATAACCTGAAAAGATTTGTTTCACTGCACGTTGAAAAACTTAATTTCCATAATTTATTCCAAATGACATCCTTAGGAATCTGTATCTGCCAGAGTACCAAAAGTAGTTAGATATGAGGATTTGTGATCAGTCATCACTTGCCAAAATTAACTCTTTGCATCCAAAACAGAAAATACAGTGGCATTCGGTATTAGAGCTGCAAATTCTTCAACTGTGCACATTGGATAGTATGGTCTTTTTAATGCTTTCTTTGAATCTCTTGGGTCAATGCATATTCTGATTTCATCTGAGCCTTTCTTGTGGGTGGCTACCATGGACGGCACCCATTCAGTTGTTTTCTGTGACTGGACAAATCACACTTTGCTGCACCATTTTATCCAGCTGAGCTTCTACTTTATCTTGCATAGCTATCAGAACTCTTCTCCCTGGTCTGACTACTGGAGTAATCTCTGGGTCTAACTTCGTGGAATATACAACTGGAAGTTTGCCCAATTTGTCATCGAAAACATCAGCATACTCTGAGAAAATGGCTTTGGATAAATTGGAACTCGGAACTGCACTTACATGATGAACTTCTTTAGCAAAAGAAAGCAGATTCATTCTTAAACTATTTTTGAGACCCAATAAAGATTGCACTGGTCTTCGGACTATGTAGCATAACAAGTTGTAACAGTTCTCAGCCAAATAACATGAAAGTATCACTGAACTTTCGATATTAATTTTTTCACCTCCATAAGCAACAAGTCTTGCACTACTGGTTACATTGAGCTGTTTGCTAGTTCTCACTTTTGCAAATGTGTCTGTTGATATAACATTACACTTTGACCCAGTGTGTACTTTGAACTGTGTAGATTTTCCATTGATCCAGATTGTACAAAACACTTCACTTCTTATTAACAAGTTTACTCATCAACTCTTTCAGCAAGCACTGATACACCATCTACATAGAAAGCTGACTGTTTCGGCTCTACTTGATCAACTTGCTTTTTCATGTGACCTTTCTTTACAACTGTGTAAGGCTTACTTGGTTTACAAAACTTTTGGAAATGGTTCCATTTTTTACACTTGTGACATTGTTGACAAAATGCTAAGCATTTCTCTCTTTTAGACTCATGATTCTCACCACATTTGCGACAGTTAACAATAAAGCTAGACTTGGGTTTTGCTGATTCATGTTTGTGTTGCACTGAGCTGGTGCTGGAGTTTGCACTTTTCCTGGAACTTTCTAGAAAACCTCATGACGTCTTTAGAAATTCTGTAACTGCCACATGCTTAGGCCTGTTCTTGTTTGCCACGTGTTTCATAGTGCCTACATTTGCTCTGGAATCAACTGAACCCATGCTTTTGTCACTCACAAGCATACTTTATGTTTTTCTGTCACCTCATGGATTTGACAAATCTCTATGGCTTTACTCAATGTTAAATCACTGTCACAAAGCAGAATCTTTCTCATAACAGCACTATTAATACCACATACAAGCCTGTCTTTTATTAGCTCATTTTTTAGATCACCAAACTAACACGTCTTAGCTCTGTTTCTCAAGTCAGTTATATAAGATGCAAATGTTTCCCCTGGTTTCTGATCTCTTGTGTAAAACAAATGTCTCTCTAATGTAACATTCATCTGGGAGTTGCACATTTCTCTAAACTTGCGCTTCAAATACTCGGGGTCTTCCCTTGATTCATCTTGTACAACAATATGGCGGTCAGCACCTTCTCCTTCATATACTGCTGGTGTGTGCACAAATGAACGCTGTCTTTCTATGGCCTCTGACCCTGATAGGTTTAGGAAAATGAATGCCCTGGTGTGTGTATCTCTATCTGCATAAGCTGCTTTTATGAAAATGGCGTACTCTTGCTCAAATATTCTCCAATTCACTGCAATATTCTGATTAAACACAAGTAGTAGGGGTTTTCAAACTCCGTCTGCCATGTTAACACATATCAGTGAAGGTTTTTTTTTTTTTTGAATAAGCATGAATATGCACACACACAAATATGCTGACGTTTCTGGCATAAACAGAGCTGGTCCAATGCCTACATACTCTGAACTTATAGTTTCGTTGGACTTATTGGAATTACGCGAATGATGAACTCATAGTACTTTTCAATAACTGGACTTTGTGAAATAAACTTCTCGGGCTTTATGATACATTACTGAACTTTGCAAAATAACTTCTCAGATTTTTGATGCTTTTGGAATTTTATCAGTAAAGGCAGAAATGCTAAAGTAATACACCATCACTTGTTAAAGTCGTCACTTTAAGAAACATTTGAGAACTTTACGATGTGACTGAGTAACTCATGAGCACTGTAATACTCTTATAATGTCATGTCATCTTTTACAAGAAAACACCTCTTATCAGTGTAAGAAACGTCAAACAACTGCAAAATGTGAATAAATCAAACATCTGTTGCCCAAAACTGAATAACTTTCAAAGTAACTGCACTTTGCGAATAACTGCATACGGCACACTGAAATGTCTCCAAAATGGCAGTATCTTGCTAGGCAACTCTTTACTGTAGAAGAAGCACTCTCTTATGGTGGCACTTTGTGAATAGACACACCCAACACAAGAACTTTTTTCAAAATAGCTATACTTTGACTGGATTTCACAAAGTAGTTGCACTTTGCACACAATGAACTTCTTGAAATACATTGACAGTAGTAAGCACACACTGTAAGCACTTTTATACACTCTGAGATATGTAATTATGCCCAAACACAGCACATTGCCCAAAAAACATACAGTCACCTTGCTTTATTTTTTTTTTGCTTAATGTGCCCTTTTCTTTTCTTATTGTAATTGTTTTGCTCGTTTAAGCCCTTTTCATGCCCAACATATATTTCTTGTGCTCGTTTTACTCTAAACATGCCCAACTGTGTTTCAAACACACTTGTTTTGCTGTACGCATACTCATTTTCTGCTTTACTGTTAATTGTTTCATTAAATGCTTTTATCTGAAACATTTTATTTAGTTAACAAACATTTCGTACTTTCCACTTGCCTGATATTGTGGTTTCTGCCCTTGTAATGCCCCTTTATTTCGTCTTTCACATCAAGTAAATAATTTGTTTTATTTCTCATTACCTTTGATTCTTTCTGGTTATATTTGTGCTCTTGTCTCTTGGTTTTACCGTCACTGTCATCTTTACATCTCATGGCTCAGAATATTCTTCTCTCTTCCATCTTATTTCTGACACCATGTCGCTTTTGTGTTAGGAAACTAATAAACAAATCTTCATGGATTCTGTTCAAGCAGCTTTATTATATACAAACACATTACTATTGTTGACTATAGACTGTAACTTAAGTAACTTATATACAATTAATGACTATAATCATGCATGCTCACTCTCTAGCTGCTCTTTCAGAATGGCACTAAGGTTGTGCATGTGTGCGGGTTATATACATGTACGTGCAGCCTTGCATGCTTCTTAAAGATATAAGCACACACACTTTGCACTCTGATGTACACTGGATACAAGTTGGGATAAAAAAACACTGACTGCCTTCTTTTAACTCTAATTTTTAAGGACCTGAAATTTGATCACACCTCTGCCATTGTCCTAGAATTGATGCCTAAATGACCCCCCAAATACACTGCCTAAGATCCCATTACAAAGGGGAGTGGTACACTGTAGTCAGTATAATTCCAGACTTTGCCATTGGGTTTTTCTATGCTTGGCCAAAAGTATGGAATTCCACACTTCTAAGCTTTCAGAAATATGATGAAGTTAAGGAGTTAAGGACTAAATTGATTACCCCCACCACCAAAAAAAAAAAAAGAAAAAAGAAAAGAAAATAGTAGCACTATGCAAAATGTTTCCCTCCATTATTTGAGGAGGTCATCTTTTAAACACTGAAGTATACAAATGGGTATGGTAAACTGCATTGTGATATAACATCCATATTAACAATCTGTTTTGTCATTTATTGTATTATAGTAGCCTCTGCTATTGCAAACATTGTCTATATTTTGTCTGAACAGCTTTGTGACTGCCCCAGTGTTTATAATTCGGTTCTTCAGTCGTAGCTGAAATGAGTCCATATAGCAATAACCCACGCCTGGGTGTGGGTAATGCGGGATTTAACCACAGTTGGCGTGGTTTGGACCAAACAAAGACAACCGTGGTTAAATCCCGCATTACCCACACCCAGAAGTGGGTTATTGCTATTATACTATGACATTATTTAAGAAAAGAAACAATTACTTTTCTTAAATAATGGCATTGTATAATGCCTCTTTGCTGCCCTTCCGCAGCTGTCTGGCATCCGCGGCAGTTCTGATGTACTGCGCATGCCTACACAGTACATCAGAGCTGTGGCCAAAAGCAACGGAGAAAGCAAGATCTCCATTGCTTTTTTACTGTTTCGCTATGTTATATGGGTTTAACATAGCGAGACAGCTTTAAAATAAGCAACGGAGATGTCCGTTGCTTATTTTAAAGCTGTCTCGCTATGTTAAACTGATTTAACATAGCGAACAGTAAGCAATGGAGATCTTCTCCGTTGCTTTAAACCTGCCTCGCTATGTTAAATGGGTTTAACATAGCGAGACAGCTTTAAAATAAGCAATGGAGATCTCCGTTGCTTATTTTAAAGCTGCCTCGCTATGTTAAACCCATTTAACATAGCGAGACAGGTTTAAAAAAAAAGCAACGGAGAAAGCAAGATCTCCATTGCTTTTCACACACTGTGTCACTATGTTAAAGGAGTTTAACATAGCGAGACAGCTTTAAAAAAAGCAACGGAGATCTCCATTGCTTTTTTAAAACCTGTGTCGCTATGTTAAACTCTTTTAACATAGCAAGACAGTGTTTTAAAAAAAGACTTATACTAATGGAAAAAGTCCGGGCGACCGGACCTTTTTCCATTAGTATAAGTCAATTTACAATGTGCACGCTGGCCAATCAGCGTGCACATTTTGGAATATTAATAGGGGGTCATGGTATAATGTCGATTAATCCATTATCCCGGTTCACAAACATTAAATTAATGAATGAATTACTGATACAGTATTGTCAGATCTAGCATACTGACTGTCAAATATTATGGTGGTGTTTGGTGACCAAACCTTATATGGGGGTTGAAGATGTGAAGTAAACATTCTGGTCTTGTTAAATGTTCTTTTAAGAGTCTTGATTTTAATATAATATATCAAAGTTTTCCTGCAAATGCATTCATCAGTGCTTTCAGAAGGTAATGCTAGCAATGTAGTAACTATGCTGTTCACTTTTAACACTTTATTACTTTAATTTTGAGTCTTTCTTCATACATTTCTGAAGAATGCTACTTTGGTTATTCCTGAGAAATTTATCACATATAGGCAACAGGTGGAGTGTTTAGAAGTTTTCATGGTTTGTCATCCACATGACAGGGGTCCGATTTATCCACTTATGCCAATTTTGGTGTAATGAAATGTCAGGAGTTTAGTCTGTAGTGCTGTCTCCTTAGCTCTAAGTCAAGACCAAAGAATCTTGTGTTGCAGCAGTCGATATACCTCTCAACCTCTTATTGGAAGAATTCGGAACAAAGCCAAAAAATAATGGGGAGGAGGATAAATGCCCCAAATCAAGGACAGATTTTAAATGTTGTCCTTATATACTTAGAAAGTTGCTAAACTAACAAATTTTGCATTAGTACAAAAACTCCCTTTCACGACACAAACAATAAAACCAAAAGAAACAAATAGGCAATAGGCATTCACCGCACTAGAATTAATTTAATTGTAAGTGCTTTCGAATGTAGAAATTTACAAACTTCTTCAGACAAGAAGAAGTTTGTAAATTTCTACATTTGAAAGTGCTTACAATTAAATTAATTCTAGTCCGGTGAATGCCTATTGCCTGTTTGTTTCTTTTAAATGTTGCATTAACATACATTTGCTGAAGAATATGAAGCTTGAAACAGAAACGTATGTCATTATTTAATTTCTTCAATCTTCAATGATTTGCCAGACAACCACAAATTTTATGAAGAACAGACCAAGCATATGAGGCACAAATCTGGACATTTTATGAAATTTTAGACAGTTGAGAAGTATGTCTGTATTCAGTAGCAACTGGGAAATTTTTAGAGAAAAGGGATCGCATAACTTTATGCATTGAGGCCTTACAGATGAGATAATTTTATGCAAGGCTTGAACTTGTAATGAGTAGTTCAGAATAGGTGGCACTGGCAGTTCTCTCATAATCCTTTACAAATTTGTAAAGAGTGTTTACCTTTTAGTAGGCCTGTTCCCATCTACTAAAAGCATGTCTTATGAATGAGCACACTGTTCATGTTTACTTTTAACTGTAGTATGTGTGTAATTCTCATATTTATCCATTTTCCTCACTTTAGGCCTGCCTGATTTGTGGAAGGTTGTTGTGATCCCATATGTTCACTCAAAGGAAAAGATAGATATTTCAAGGATTTCAAATTGGTAAGTGATCTGCAAAACTTTTCATTTTCTTTATTACACTGACATATTTTTTAAAGTTTTGCTGAATAAGAAATTAAAGCAACTGATTGTACATTGAGAAGAAATCCATCTCCGGGGAAGCATTAAAATATCTGAAACTTAGCTGCAAATGGAATCACTAATGAGGTACCCTATAAATCTTTCTGGGGTCTAGGTTCCATCCTTCAATGTACAAGATAATGGTGAACTGCTCTTTGAAGGTATGGTACTTGCAAAGTACTGATACTACTGTGTGTGTGTGTGTGTGTGTGTGTGTGTGTGTGTGTGTGTGTGTGTGTGTGTGTGTGTGTGTGTGTGCTCCAATGCATGAATGGAATGTCTGCCCCAGCAGTGATGGCTTCTCTTCTGTTTGAACAGCAGGTTAATCTGCATTGGTATTTTTGCATTAGTTTATTAATTACCACAATTTAAAAAACTGCCTTCTGTGTCTTTCTTAGAAGGTCACAATTCCTTTTGAGAAGTAGAAACTTTACTGTGTAAATGGTTGAGCCAGAGGCTTCTCGGTGTTGTCATGCTTAACTATGCAGCTTCAGTTTATACTGGATCAAAGTCAGTAAGTAATGTCTTTCGGCTTTTCTCGGTTAGGCATCACCACAGCGGAACTCCGGTCCACTAATGATTGGCAGTGGATTTTACAGTGCCAAGTTGCCAGCCTGACACCCAACCTTCAAAGAAGGCACACCCATTCACACACACACCTACCTGCATGTCTTTAACGTCACTTGACCGTGGAGAGGACATGCCGTCTCCACACAGAAGGCACTCCAGCTGAGAATCGAACAGGAGAACCTCTTGCTGTGAGGCAACAACACCAACCGCTGCACCACAGCGGGCCTACTGGATCAAAGTCAGTACATTTTATAAAAAACATGTACTAATTCTTAACCTTTTCAGCAAACTGTATGAAGGCACTTTGGTATAAGAAGCCATTTCAGATTGAAAATGTCTGTCACGATGAATGCAGTAATCCATCTAGTTTAAAACACTTCTTGATATCTTACTAAATTAAGTTCTGCACTTTCTGGCATTATATAGAAACCACCACCTGATGGTACATATATATCTAATACACAGTACACAGAGCTGACAGCAGTTTCAGGATGCAGAAGTATAAGATTTGTGACTGCAATCTAGAGTAAAGAGGGCTTCCTGGAGACAAACCACATATTCTTTTTGTGTATGGGTTCTAATGCTTGAAAACTGAAGAAGTAGCATTGCATCAGAATAGCAGAGTATGAGTGTTGTATTTAATAGCATTCTGTAATCAAAGCAATACTTGCAGGGTGTGCAGAGATTTTTGTTATTGATGAAACAGAAAGTTCAAAGCTAAATTTGAAATTCGAGGAGGTTATTTTTACTCTGCAGATGCAGACTTGGGAGTATGACTTAGTTATGGAGTGCAGTGGGTCCATCCCTTTGCACAGAGAGAAGTGTGTGTGTGTGTGTGTGTGTGTGTGTGTGTGTGTGTGTGTGTGTGTGTGTGTGTGTGTGTGCACGCGCGGGGATGGGGCTAGACCTCTCACTAGGAAATGTTTACCAAAAGTTATTTTTCATACTTAAAAAAAAAGACTTTGCAAATTGTAATACTGCATCCATTCTGGAAATCCTATAACCTTTGTAGTTCAAAGGTACTTAATGCAGAGGATTGATGCTATGAACTGTTAAGCAGTTTCCTGTAGTCCATGTTTTGACCTTTTTAATTTCTATGTAGTCCAGGTTTTGAGCTTTTTAATTTATATTTGCCTGGTGAGCAAGTAAAACTGCATACTGACAAAAGATCCATGCAGGTGAAAAAGGCCTTTGTATAAAAATTCCAGAGATAGTAAAACTGATGCACTTTCCTACTGTTTAATTTTTTTTAGACGGAAACAGTATGTGCTGTATTCATATTCATACACTTGTTCTATCATAATAGCAATTATTGTACAGTGGGACTATACAGTGCAATTACATTATTCACTTCATTTATTTTTTTTATAATGCCACAAGCCAGCTCATTAAAGCTTCTCAATGCACTCATCTCTGCCATTCATTCCTCAAAATCTGGATTCAGCAGATAAAGTGGTAAAATATTTGAGCTTTTCATTTTTATAAAAGCAGTAAAAACTGACAGCTATTTAACATGATTTATGAGTCATTTTCAAGAAAAGGTTCACTCTGCGTGAAATATCCTATTAGACTAGACATTCATATCAATTAGATTTATGCAGAGGATGAAACGGAAGATTTTTATTGGCTGCAGAGGGCTAAGTGCTTTTTCTTTTTCTTTCTTATGACTGGAGTAATGAATAATGTGGCTGACATTTAAACACTGTTTGTTTTCCTTATTTACTGCATATTTATTGGCTTTTGTTTCAAGGCAGTACATGGAAAATAGGAATGTGGAAGCAAACATTTCCTGCTTAGTAATCACTATTGTAGGCTCCTTTGAATAAGTGGTGGCCTTTACAACTCCTACTACCAACTTTTGTTTCTGTCAAGTTTTGGGGCCAGGAAGTGAAAGGTTTAAAACTGATGACATTAAACATCTAACCTTGTGACCAGAGGAGAGGATTCCTGACACTTTGTTCTGCCACAGTACTACTGTGCAGAGGTCTAATCATATGACCATTGACCTCTCATGAACAGGTTGGGCTCTCATTGGTAATTCCTGTTATTGGTTATTACCTTTAGAAAGCAAAATTATTTATTTATTGACATTTGTTTACCAGGAAATTCAGACTGGGCACAGGTGCCCTATTTCAGCGGAGGCCCAGGGAAAAAAGCTCCAAGGTATCATATTTAATGCAATCAATATTTATAACACATTTTATAATGCAGTTTCAGTGAATACATAACATAATCTACTGGACTACGACCAAAAGTTCTATAAAGTTGCTTCTTTATTACATTTCAGCTTTGGCATGTTTCATAGTTAATTGTTTAAAGATCTTTTGCAACAAGGCAGTGACATGCCATTTTATACTTTTTTGCCAGGTTTAACTTCTGAGAGCAATGCTGAGGTAGTTCCATTTGATATTAACTGTCTACATTCTAGCTTTATGTTCCTGCTGTAGAGAGTACATGTCCACAAGTTGACACTTCTTAAGAAAAACTAGAAGCTTACCACTTCGTTGATGGCTTCTTGCAACTGCCAATGTTTATTCTTCCACCATTTTGCCTGTTTTAACACTATTATCACTGACATATTTTGGCTTTTCATTCCATCAGGAAGGACTTTGCTCCTCTGTTCATGGCTGTTTTTTACAGTACATCTTTTTCTGCTACTGGTAACTCAGTTATATTCTTCAGGTAGTGCCACTTTTATAGTCAATGTCAGCATCTTGGGTTTACCCACTTTCTGTCCTTCTGTGATGTTGCCAAACTTTTCTAGCAATGTCTCTTCCCTCCAAGTACTAATGGGGTCTTACACCTTAGAATGTGCTGACACATTTGGTGTATGATCCTGTATAGGTAGGTGGTTTTCATTGCTCCCTTCATTTTTTGCCATTTAACAAACTGCTGGTCCCTCAGTTTATGCTGGGTGAAAATAACTTGAGGTAGTCATTTATACTACCTTTTATTGGCCTGTATTTCAAAAGGAAAGCATTCTAAAATCCTAATGTATTTCATTTTCAAAAAAAAAAAAAAAAAAAAAAAAGTGAAGAATCTGTTTTTGCCAGTAGTAGACGTTTATGTATTCTCCCCTCCAAAATCTTTAACTGTGGTACACCCAGTGCTTGCTTCCTTTTAAGAATTTGAGCATTAGCTTGAATCTTGTCAAATATTAACAACCAAACATTCCTTCAAGGAACTGCTGGAACCATGACTTGTTTATTTCACCTACTATTATCAGGATTTTTGAAGCTGAACTGGATGACTATTATGTGTCAAAAAGAAATTTGATTCTCAAAAAGGCAGGTTTTCACAATAGTGTGCAAAGTTGTGTTGAGCCCATTCAAGTGTATGAGAGACATTTATATGAACTGGCTGAATACTATAGCAATAACCCACGCCTGGGTGTGGGTAATGCTGGATTTACCCACGGTTGGCGTGGTTTGGTCCCGAGGGACCAAACAAAGCCAACCGTGGTAAATACAGCATTACCACACCCAGAATAGGTTATTGCTATTATATGACATTATTTAAGAAAAGAAACTATTACTTTTCTTAAATAATGGCATATATAATGCCTGTTTACTGCCCTTCCGCAGATGTCTGGCATCGCGGCAGTTCTGATGTACTGCGCCTCGCAGTACATCAGAGTTGAGCAAAACCGGAGAAAGCAAGATCTCCGTTGCTTTTTTTTTTACTGTTTTCGCTATGTTAAATCGGTTTAACATAGCGAGGCAGTTTTAAAATAAGCAACGGAGATGTCCGTTGCTTATTTTAAAACTGTCTCACTATGTTAAACCCATTTAACATAGCGAAACAGTAAAAAAAGCAATGGAGATCTTGCTTTCTCCGTTGCTTTTTTTTTAAAAGCTGTCTCGCTATGTTAAATGAGTTTAGCATAGCGAGGCAGCTTTAAAATAAGCAACAGAGATCTCTGTTGCTTATTTTAAAGCTGTCTCGCTATGTTAAACCCATTTAACATAGCGAGACAGTAGAGTTATACTAATGGAAAAAAGTCCGGGCGACCGGACCTTTTTCCATTAGTATAACTCGATTTACAATGTGCACGCTGGCCAATCAGCGTGCACGTTTTGGGGGGATCATGGTATAATAGAAATTTAGAACTGCAAAAGATCAGTAAAGTTTTATAGGCCTTGCTGACAATCAGGTTAAGTTTTATAGGCCTTGCTGACAATCAGGTTTTGCAAAACCTACAGGTATTGCCAAAGTTAAGATTGGGTAGAGTTATACACATATTATTTTTATTATTTATTTGTTAACCAGGTAGGCATACATGACACAAGTGTCCTTTTCAGGGATGACCTGGAAGCATTGTCTGTTAGGTGACATACTAGAGTCACACAGCAGTAAATGGAGGATGAGGGATGAAACCATGGACTACACGAAACAAGTTTCATTTCTAGGAGAAACTTTTCTACACTAAGCTGCTGACAGTGCTACTGCCTTAGTGGAACACATTTTAATAGTGTCTTGCAAAATATTTACAATGTTTGTTATAGTAAAAGGTAATACAGAGAGTAAGCCAATGGACTTTCATTGCAAGCAAGCCTTCTTTTCTAATACTTTTTTAAATAGACAGTTGATCTGTCCTTCTGAAGACTTCATTTGCCTATACACACCAAATGTATCTAGGAGATGCTCCCCATCATTCTGGTGGTTACAATGAAAGACTGGCAGCAGGATGGTTTGGTTCAGACAGACTGCTGAGACCACTCTGGGTAAAAAGAAAGACACAGTTTCATTTTGGAAAACTTTGCAAGGTAGCTTATATATGAGAGCTTGTACTTCTTGGATCCTTCTCCCTGATATTACAACAACAACAAAACAGTATTTTCCAAAAGAGGTACTTAACGTCCACTGTAGAATGAAGTATATGTGGGGAAAGACGTGTGCCTTTTTGTGAGCGATTCAAATGAAGGCGACCTTTAAAATAGAATTAACAGATGGAGTAGCTGTTAGTTGAGGAAAGCCTATCAAACAAGCCAAAATGTCAGAGACATACTTTGATAAACTAATACACTGGGTTCAACTCAAACAGATGATTTATGTAATCTATTATTGCAAGAATTGGAGAATTCAAGGACTCTAACCCCTTTATGGAATTTCACAATATAACTCTTTTTTTTCCACTTCAGTGGGCACGATTTCCATGTGTTAGGTCTTCTGGCCTCTTTTATAGTCTTTATCACTGGAATGAAAGGAAGCAATAGCAGGTAATACAATCTTAATGAAAAACCCTTTTAATCTTTACTAGTGCATTCTGGTCAGTAATGCTAAACTCTGCTAGCTGCAGACATGACATGTTTCACTCTTTTTCTGAGCTCAGCAGTGCAGCATAAGTGGCTTATTTAGCCATACTTTAGAAACACAGAGCTTAAAAAGCAAGCCGGATGTTCATCACATTGGGATGACTGTAAAATATTCTAAATGAGATTCAAAGCAAAGGGTAAAAGGTCACACAGACAAGCCATTTAGGAAAAACTACACTCAGGTGTTATGCTTCTCCTCTCAATATGTATAAATGCTTTACAAATAGATTTAGTGTCTTTGCCCATAGCATAACGTACGTAATTTACCTGGATTTCTTGTTCATTTTCTGTAGCTTGGAAGCTATTGTAAAGTATGCAAACCTCTGTTTCCATTTTGGCCAGGTGGAAGGCTGAAAGTCATTTGTCAAACACTGTACTTTGCTCATATTTTTTTTTTTTGTGTGAGGATCTTTTCTCCCTGTGCCTCCACTAAAAATGGGCACTTAATGGCCCAATGGACTATTCTGGTAAACAAATGTTAGTAAATAATATAAATAAATAAACAAATAAATGAGTCATTTAAGATGTCTGGCTGGTTGAATTTTGTCATTTTGTTGGTCAGTTGTCTTTGTACCTTGATTTATGTGAGCTGGACACTTACTGGAACTATTATTGTGCAACAACAGCTTAACACAAATTGGTGGCATCTTTCTTAGCCATTTGGTATAATTTCTGCTTCTCCGGGTTGTTTCCCTAGTATTTACTGCTATTGGTGGTGCTCTGTTCAGCTGTTTCAGTCCAGAAATGCAGTGTCATGATGGGATGCTTTGTATAAGTGTTTAAATGAATGTACACCCTCATGTATGTGGGAGAAAGGACTTTGTGCTTCTAGTCTTAGTGTAAATTTGACAGCACATTACATTTGTGCATACTGAGTCTTCATGTTCAGTCTGCAAGTCTCCCATGCATTAATGGTAAGGAGTCTCTCTCAGGCTATGATCTGGCATCACCACACTCATGGTCTGGAATAATTCTTCAGCTGGACACTCAAATTATGGAATATCTGAGATGTAAGAGCCTTCCATGCCTTTACTTTCATGATTTGTCACTCAGCAGGAAGGTGTTTTAAAAGGTAATGGCAGTAACTTCAGATAATCAAGTATCTTTCAGGTTGAGCATGGAACTGCCATAAATACAATAAAAAGATGCTTATGCTAGCAAAATGGCAGCTGTACACCAACTAGAATACATATTTATGCTACTGACTTCATGACTGAAATATGAATTTGCCATGTCTGCTCACTACTTGAAAGCTTATATCACACTTGCATGACACAACAGGTTATAATTTTCAGCTCTATTACACTCATTCTTCAAATGCATGTTCTAGACCTGCTCAGATTGAGTGACTATGACAGAAAATCATTTTTTCCTTGGGGAAAGCTTTCTGCATCCCACAACCACTTTCTTTGTTCTGAGATATCTACACATCAAAGTAAGAGTGATCACTTAAAGACACTATAATGTATGATTGTCTCTTTCTCTATGGTCTGCTGACAACAAACTACCTAGAACTTGCTGTTAATTTAGTACATAAATTACACCCTATGAAGACATAGGTTCATAGGTTCATAGGTTTATACTAGGCTATCTGCCCTAAGGCATTTATAAGCCTAGCCCAAATTTTTGTGGCTTACGCCACCCCTTATATGAAAAAATACTGTGCCCATTAGTTTGTTGTGCCTCTGTCCAGCAGTGACACAGATATGATTCCTGGGGTAAACCTACGATCTCCCATCCACAGGTCTAGATTTCTCTTGAACAGAGTCAGCGAGGTGCTCTGCCTCACATGGACCGGGATTTTATTCCACAGCATAGGGAGTCTCTGAGTGATAAATCTATCCCTCCAGCACGTCCTATTTATAGCCGTGCTAAGGTTTAAGTCGCTTGCTCTAGTGGTTTTGGTGGATTTGGATTTTTTGAGGTGGAGCATGTCCATTAATTCCGGGTTGGACATGGCCTTGTATGTTAGGCACATGTCACCTCTGAGCAGGCGGTATGCGACTGAATAGAGCTGAAGTTTCTTCAATCTGGCAGCATATGACAGCTTTTGGAGTCCTTTATCTTTTGGTGAGGAACTTTTGGGGTCTCTCCAATTGCTGCAGATGTCGGGTGAGATACATCCCGAATGGGGCATTGTACTCGATCATTGGTCTGATAAGTGAAGAGTACAGGGGAACAATGACCTCACTAGATCTGGATGTGAATCCCTTCATGATCAGGTGGGCAATGTAGAAGGTCTTTCTAACCACTTTAGCAATGTGAGTGTCAAAAGAAAGGCCACTGTCAACCTGGGTCCCCAGGTCCCTGATAACCTCTTCTGTGCTTAGTGGATTGCCACCTATATGGTAGCTTGGGGTTACCTTGTTTTTCCCGAAGGGTATGACTATACATTTTTTGGCGTTTAACTTCAGGCCATGGCTCTGGCACCAGCTATCTAAGCAGTATAACTATCAGCAAGGTAGCAGACTTGAGTAAGTGTGGACCAAGCTTAAAAGACTGAACAAGTGAAAGCAAGTCCTTAAAGACTAATATGGCATGAAATGTAATGTAATATATGTACAAATTTAATTTCTTATGTCCATCCACAACTACTTTTTCCCCGTTTTGTTTTTGCACATGGAGTTGGGGTGTCACTACAACAGTGACAATCATCTAGAGTCAAGGTTAACACTACTGTGTGGCTAGCCTGGCTAGTAGTTCATCCACACCACAAACACACACACCTATGGCCAATTTAGAGTGTCCAATCCACCTACTGCATGTCTTTGGAATGTGAGAGGAAACTGGATCAGCACATAGAGGACACTGCACAGAAGGCACCCCAGCTTGTGTGTGTGTGTGTGTGTGTGTGTGTATGTGTGTGTGTGTGTGTATACACACACACATACATATGTATATATATATATATATATATATATATATATATATATATATATATATATATATATATATATATATAATTTTTTTGATATATGTAAAATGTGTCATAGACAAGAAAGAAGAGTAAGTGGTGGTGGTGTGGACTGATGATGATGTTGGGAGTCTTGGCCAAGTGTTAAAATTTAAAATCCCTTGTTAGACTACTGGGACTGATATGTTTGCACCCATCTGCTCTGATTTGAAGAATCATAGGGCATAATTTTTGAGACTGAGTATTTTCTCCCTTCTGTGCTTTCCCTCTGTCAGAAGGGACTGAACTAGTTCCCATTTGTCATAAAGTTCTGCATTTTGTCTCAAGGACAGTTATTTCACTGGCAGTCCTTATCCTCAAGAAGGGAGTTTATTAAGAGTTATTGACCTCAGCCTCAGTGCTCTAGTGGCAAGATCCTACAGATTAACTTCCCAGTGACTGACATTTTGCTATCGTTTTCCAACCTACTTAAGTCAGTTACCTCTTTCACCTTGCAGAACCATCTCCTTACATTCTTTTTGTGCTTTTTTTGGAGTCTGTTAAGATAAAAATTGACCTGTATTATAGGTTCATAGGTTCATAGGTTCATACTAGGCTATCTGCCCTAGGGCATTTATAAGCCTAGCCAGAATGTGTTTGGCTTTCGCCACCCATTTTAAATTTATTTTGCTATGCCCTTTTTCGAGGTTAGTATATTGTGCCTCTGTCTAACAGTGACACAGAAGTGATACCCGGGGTAAACCTACGCTCTCCCATCCACTCATCAAGATTCCTCTTGAAGAGAGTCAATGAGGGACTCTGCCTAACCTGGACTGGGATTTTATTCCAGAGTGAAGGGAGCCTCTGGGTTATGAATCTGTCCCTCCAGGATGTCCTATTTATTTCAGTGCTGAGGTTCAAGTCTCTCGAGCGAGTAGCTCGATGGGATTTGGATTTTCTGAGGTGCAGCATGTCCATTAATTCCGGGTTGGACATGGCTTTATACGGCAGGCACAGATCGCCTCTGAACAGGCAGTATGCCACTGAGTAGAGCTGGAGTTTCTTTAACCGGGCAGCATATGGCATCTGTTTGAGCCCTTTGATCCTCTTGGTGAGGTACTTTTGGGGTCTTTCCAGTTGCTGCAGGTGTCTGGTAAGGTACATCCCAAAAGGGGCATTGTACTCAATTATGGGCCTGATGAGGGATGAGTAAAGAGGCACAATGACCTCCCCTGATCTAGATGTGAATCCCTTCATGATTAGGTGGGCTATATAAAATGTTTTTCTAACCACTTTGGCCATGTGGTTGTCAAATGAGAGATTGCTATCAACTTGGGTCCCCAGGTCCCTAATTACTTCTTCTGTACTTAATGGATTATCACCTATGTGGTAATTTGTGGGCACTTTGTTTTTGCCAAAGGGGATGACTATACACTTTTTGGCATTTAGCTTGAGGTCATGGCTCTGGCACCAGTTGTCTGTTTCTATGAGGCCCTTTTGGAGGATGCTTGTGTCGGCTGGAGAGTCGATTATGGCGCCTAGTTTGCAGTCATCTGCGAACTTGGTCAGCCACAGTCCTTCCGTGTTGGTCTGTACCTCCGAGAAATATATACCGAACAAGAGAGGTCCCAGGAATGAGCCTTGTGGGACACCACTTGTAACTGGTTTCGAGTTTGACATGGCTCCAGCAATTCTAACCATGTGGGTTCTGTCCTTGAGCCAGTTTGCAATCCATCTAGTGACATAGGGGTTTATATTTAAGCTGGTGAGCTTATCTATAATGCCCGAGTCGGGTATTGTATCGAAGGCTTTTGCGAGGTCCAGGTAGGCTGTGTGGACCACCTTCCCCTCGTCAATGGCCTTGGTGACTGTTTCAAAGAAATCAACCAGGTTTAAGAGGCAGGATCTGCCCTTAACAAAGCCGAACTGGGTAGGATCCAGTGTTTGTAGGTCCCCAATATATTTATTTATGAGGTCCATGATGATCCTTTCCATAGCTTTGCAGACCAAGCTAGTCAGGCTTATGGGGCGATAGTTTCCAGGATCCGTTGAGGCACCACCTTTATGGAGATGGACCACCTTTATGGAGAGGGACCACTGTTGCTGTATGCCACTCTTTGGGCACATATCCTGTAGTAAGGCTGAGATTGAACAGTAGTTTTATGTTTGGGTTTAGCTCTTCTTGGAGTTCATGTAGGCGAGCCGGGACACCATCTGGTCCCATTGATGCTGTGTTTTTTGCTTTGGAGAGGGCGGCTCTTACCTGAGCATCTGAGATGTCAGGGGGGCAGCACTCTGCTGGGATAGATATTTGCCCTTTTGGTGGGGGGGGGAGAAGTTTGCGCTGGACCTGTCAGCTAGGATGTTGGCAATGTCTGTGTGTTCGGTGTATTTTTTGTCATTTTGGACTAATTCTGAGCATATCTGGGAATTACCACCCAGGTTCCTAACATAACTAAAGAAAGCCTTGTGATTATCCTTAGTGTCCTGTGCAATTTTTCTCTCGAAGCTGGCCTTAGACAATTTTATGTGTGCCCGTAGTTTTTTGCTAATTATTATCAGTGATGCCTTCCCTTTTTGGGATTTTGTGCTATCATTTAGTAGCTTCCTCCTTCTATTGTATAGTTTGTTTATGGCTGGGGTCCACCAGGCAGGACGTCTGCCTTTGGAGGATTGGGTCTTGGTTTTATTTGGGATCGCATGATCCATGCATTCCTGAAGGTGTTCATAGAATGTGTTTATAAATGATTCTGCAGTCTGGGCCGTATTTTCCACAGGCCCGGGGGCTTTGAAGGATTCCACCTCAGTTTTGAGGAGTGTGAAGTTTGCTTTAGAGAAGTTTTTCACTGTGGTTTTCTGGGCAGGGGGTGGGGTTGGGATATGAATATCCAGTGAGATTAGTTTATGGTCTGATCTTACCATGTTGGTGATGATCAGGTCCAGTATGTTTTCCCCTCTTGTGGGAGTGGTAACAAGTTGTTCCATAGCATTTGAGTTTATACATTCTAGGAACCTTTGGGCTAGGGTGTTGGAGCTAGAGTAATGCTCCCAGTCTATGTTTGGGTAGTTGAAGTCACCCAATATAATGGTGTTTGGAGAGACCTTCATATTTTCCAGTGTTCTCAGGAAGGCCGAGTGGGGTTCCTGGGTTTGGGAGGGTGGTCTGTAGCAGGCTATAAACTGGAAGGCAGTTTTACCCACTGTTAGTTGCACATGGATAGTCTCTGATGCTTCGTGCTTTGCCACCAGCCTGGAGGTGTGGGTATCTTTGATGAATATTGATACTCCCCCTCCTTTTGTGGTTCAGTCCAAGGTTTGGGGCCTAAAAGCATGGTATGAGGTATAACCTGGTAGTGCTGGGGTGCTCTCGGGAGCCTTGAACCAGGTTTCTGTTACTGCACAGATATTGATGTTCTCCATGCTAAGGAGAGTTTCGAGTGCGTGCATCTTGAGGTTTAGACTTCTGGCGTTGAGTAGCATTACTCTTAGTTTCTTATCCCTTGTGATACCTATGGAGGTGGGTTTGTCTTTTGAGCCTTGCTTAAAAAAGGCACTATGGGGGTAGCAAGAGCCTTTGCCAATATCCGAAAGCCCAGTGTTGACATGATGGACATTATTAGCACTACTGTTTTGAATGCAATGCTGCTTATGTGCTCTGATCCTTTAGTGTAAGAAAGCTTCCTGTAGGGATATTTTACCCTCAAACAGCCACTGTGTACTGCTGTGGAGTCCTTGTTCCCTTTTTTCCCATAACAGTTATGAATGACTGAATCTGAAGTTATATAGTTAAGGTAAGATTTATGTTTAGTGCATACATTTTTAATGTTACTGTAGATGAAGGAATGAGTTAAGCATGAAAATAAATTTGCTGCTGACTGCTTGCATCTTTCTATAATGTGCATTCCTAAAATCTGTCTTTAATTACCTTGCAATGTTGCTTTGCAGTTGTCTTGATGACATACCCTGAAGCATTCATATAGATCAATGTGTTTCTTGAAACAGGTTAATTCAGACCTGTTCTTGGATCTCCATATACCTAATTATCTCAATATTTGTCAACTGCCAGTTGCTTAATTTTAGGAGAACAGAAAATATGCTATAGATTGTCTAACAACTACATGAGAAAAAACTTTAGGCCATCCTTTACTTGCATTTGGTTCTGCAGCTTGATTGATCAAAAGTTTAGACTTTCAGTTGCTTTTGTACAAACCACAACCACAAATCACTCCAGTGACTGCACAGAGATATTAAAATGATTTGTGAGCTATTTTACAAAGAACAGCCTGAGACCATGGACTTTTAACAACCAGCGAGACAAGCAGATGGTGTTCTGTTTAATTTATTCACCTGAAATAAATCATCTTGAGATTGCAAGAACATTGAGCTTGTATTGTAATTTAGCTCAAACACCTCTTTGGGTAACCCTGGTGCCAGGTGCAATGAGAAAGGAGAACTACTTTGTGATCTTGCAGCATCAGATGTTAGCATAGCACCTTGAAACATTTAAATTAACGTCACTAAATTTTCTTGGTTCTTACTTTATGGGCAAAACTGCACTCTGGAACTTTAATATATACAATATATGCAATACTTCTAATACAATAAATTATATTTATTAATGTTGCTATTATGCTTCTACAACAATAAACAATAATTAATTATTCCTCCACCCTAACCTTCCCTAAATCTGTGCCATCATTCTAGAGATTTAGTCAAATGAATCAGCTCCTTCAACTGAGTAAAACTGTTACCAGTAACATACCATGGGTGTGTAGTTGTATTTGAGTTGTGCTGCCTTGACCCAAGATTATTGTTAGTCTATT
The DNA here is from genome assembly GCF_019279795.1 of Protopterus annectens. Taxonomy (NCBI): domain Eukaryota; kingdom Metazoa; phylum Chordata; order Ceratodontiformes; family Protopteridae; genus Protopterus; species Protopterus annectens. The sequence goes on along the minus strand of NC_056733.1, from coordinate 407,276,754 downwards.
GCAGAGTGAGTGAGAAAACAGCTGTCAAGGATGGCTGGAAATAGTCCTCATTTCATGACAAGTATGCTACATTAACATAAAATCAAAGCACTTACCAGAATTTATATAAATAAAATGCAGGTAGCACAGTGTCACAGAGGGAGGTATTGCTGCCTCACAATACTTGGTTCTCCAGTTCATTTCTCAGCTGGAATGAGTTCTTTGCAGAGTTTGCATATTCTACCTGTATTTGTATGGGTTTTCACTGGGTACTTGGTACTTTGATTTCCCATACATTCCAAAGACATGCCATATGTTAGTTTCTATGTCTTGCATCCATTGTATACCTTGAAAAGTTCCTCCTTAACCCTGGCGTGTTGTATTAGGAAGGAAATTAAAGAAAGAATGAAGAAAACTCTGAAAAAATACTGAGATGCAGGAACTAGGTATGGAGGTTTATACAAATAAAGAAGCATAATCTGATGCTTTATGTGGTCATTATATTCCATTTTAGCATGATTTTTTACATGACAAAAACAATTGCATGTACTTTTTATTCTATCTTCACTGGTTGTATTTCTTTCTGACAATAAAATAGCTTAACAGCCATGCTCCTTGCTGATGGTAAAATTACTCACTAACAAGACTGAATTGCACTTTGAGACACAAAATTTAAGTTAAAATGCTATTGGACAAAGGGAACTTTAGTCATAGTTTGCTCAGCTATTCTAATGTGTTGGTAAGGTGCATTTTGTTCATCCTGCTCTAGGGGGAGTAAGACAGGTTATTGGCAACAGTGCTACCAATGACAGTATTATTGGTTTGTTACTATTTTTTTCTCTTTTATCATTGATTTTTTTTGAGTCAACTAAAGTTAGTCTGCTCTACCTTTGGTCAACATCTGTTTAGCCGACAAAATATGATAGACTAAACAGATGATCGACAGGTGTGTGAGATCACACAATTCACGGAGTAGGGAAATATGCCCTTTCCTAGAGAATATGTGATCTTGGAGATAGTATATATAATTAGCAGGAGGTGTTGGGGTGCAGCCCCCTACATGTGAAGTGCAGGGGGGCTTGCCCCCACTTGCAAAAAAAATATATACATATGTTAAGTTTTACATGCACTGAGATTGTCGATCAGCACATTTGTAGCAATGTGTCAACATTTGCAAAGTCTTTGTTTTGTTCAATTTCAGTATATATGCTTACCAAATGATTTTATGTCTTTGTGGTATTTTTATGTTATGTGACTGGTCATGCAGAAATGCAGGTAGAGTTTGAACATTTTATTGATTGCATCAGAATGTTACAGGTGGGCTGCTGGAACAGTTTTTCTTTGCAGTGGGGTTTGCCATTTCTTCACTGTTACAAGGCCATGGAGTTAGTGTATCCAAGTAAGACAGGATGTGGGATGCAAAGCTTCTCATGCTAGGCAAAGGGTTGGGGGCCTCCCTCAACCGCTGCAGAAATGATTGTTTAATTATTTGTGTTTTTGAAATATACTATTGTAGTTATTATTATTATTACTAGTAGCAGAATTAGCAGTAGCCATTGTGCTTCTGATATATGCAGATAAGATGATAGTGTTTTCAACGATGACAAACTAATCCATTTCTGTGACCTGATTACAGTGACATAAGTTTTAACTTCCTTTAAAAAAAAATTCAAAGTGGAATTCAGATTTGATTTTCATAAAGGCTAAGCTCCCAGAGGACAAGCTTTACCCCTACACCCATTTCTTAATGTAATGAACTATAAAGTCACAGTACTTCAGGGAAAATGGAAGGTCTTCCTTTTTCTGTGAATTTCCTTTTGAGAGCAATTTTACACTGAATAGCATTAACACTCACTGTTTTGGCATAGTTGTATAATTTCCATTGGTACAAAACATCTGAACCAACAGCTAGACAAATAAAAACGAGTCATGTGTGATATAAATTCCTTCCTATGAAAGGTTAGGTATTTGCTGACTTCAAATGTTTCCTTATATTTACTCAGAATAGAGTTATAGGTGATGAATATATTTCACAGTGCGTTTTTTGTTAAAATTACCCCACAAATTCAGGAATTAAATATAAAATGTTGAAAAAATAAAAAAGTGTGGTTTTTGCTGGGACAGAGAGTGGTTCTTTAGACTTTTACACCATTCCTGAAATATGCAGCATTCTACTTTATAAATACATAGTAGAATTGTTCATATTCACCTGTTTATGCAGGTGAGACTGTTGGTTTATATACCTGCATTTCCTATGGTCTTGCCAGCATTATTTCTATTATTATTTCTAATATTGAAAGAAACACTCTTTTTTTCATTCTTAGCATTTTCTGCCTAAGTAGTTCTTTGAAAACTTGAGACTTTTTTCAGCAGATGAGGCCCAGAAGCACAAGAAATTATTTATTTCAGGTCACCCCGTGTAAATGTAACCTGATGGGATTTAAACTCAAGTTGTCAGCTTCACAACCCAGCTTCTTAAATCACAGTGCTATACTGCTCTATTTCCTCTGCTGGAATATAGATGCAAAATCAAAGTAGACTCATTCTGAAAGAACAACACTAAATGATTTGTTTAGTTTGCTGAACAAAGATTCCAGACACTTGACTCCTCATTAACATCAACATAATTCATCTTGTAGATATTGGAAGATGGCATACCTCCAAGTCATCGTTGAGTCTGCCATCGTGCATCTTTAGTGTGATGGTGTTTCATCTCCACTACGGTTTTTGAGGTTTTCCTCTTTTCTTCACTGTTGTGCGACCATGGAGTTGGACTATATAATTCTGGGGTGTGTGGGGGACTTGCCCCTGTATTGGAAGGTACAGGGGGGTTCCCCCTGCAAAAAAAAAAAAAGATTTTTTTGTGTTTTTTTTTATATTGTTTTGCAGCTCACTGGTTTTCAGTATATAATTTGGGATGAATGGTGAGCTAAAAGACAGTGCTTCACTTTTTTGTAGGTAAACCATTGGAAGGCACCTCTGCATTTCTGCATTGTGTCTGTACCTGGGATACATGTTCACTTTCATAGACAGTATCCCTGAAGTAACTTTTAAACAGATATCCAAATATAATTTATATTTTTTTTACTGAATATTCTAGTATCTTTTCTTGTATGTCTGTTAAAGCTAATTTTAGGGTCATCATAGCTGACAGTATACAAATTCATGTGAACTGGGTGTCTCTTTTTAAGCTAAATTAAATCTGGCTTAGAAAATGCAATCGTTTGTGCACTAGCATTGAATCATGTTTTCGACCATTTAAGTCACTACTAAAGTACTTAACTAGTAAGAAGTAAAAAAAAATCTGATATTGCATTGTCATATTCTACATATCAAAATACTGTAGAATAACTAGAAGAACGTGAGCACTCCAAAGGACACCAACTTTATTCACTGTAAAAAGTGTAAAAAATAGGAGGCCTATGAAAGAATGTAGAGGGATGTTCAAATGTGGAAAATGCAAGGTATGTATGAGGGTCACGATTATTTCAGGTACGAGCATTAATGGTGTTAAGTATGTGGCTAAACGTAATTTTGATTGCCACTTTTGTGAGGTGGTCTATATTGTGGGATGTGTGTATTCATTCCTCAAATGGTATGTTGGTCAGACTAAGTGAATGGTGAAAGTTTGCATTTTGGAACATCTAGGTGATATCATTAATTTAAAATTAGATAGTCCCATTGTGGACCATTTTCATAAAGTACATGGGGGACAGGATGACACTTTGTTTTTTAATGTGTTAGCTAAGCCACAATGTCAGACAGGGAGCAATTTTGCACAAAAGTTATTAGACATGGAAAGTAGATTTATTTTAAATTTTTAGAACACTTCCACCTAAGGGTTTGAACTTAGATATTAATTTAAATGTGTAATTTGTTATATTAATATATGTTTTGTTTGGATGACTTTTTCAGATTGTCTCTTTAAGGGCTGTATAATTGTTTGATTGTTTGAATAATGTGTCGTTAATTAATTAAGAAGTTGTATAAATGAACTGCTGGGTGTTAGTAAAACTATTCCTCTGAAAGCATGTAGCTGAGGTACCAAAACACCATTAAATTTTGTGCAGTCTCTGTGTCTTCGTTTTGTTTTGTTGTATAACAGTACAGATGGTCCTGGGTTCTAGTACAGGGTGTGCAACCTATTTTACTGTTGTGACAGTGCAGTTTATAGCAGCTACCTGAAAAATAGACAAGTGTTATTTCAACATTCTTGTGGCAACAGGTGTAAGTGTAGGACTGCCATACACATGGTCCTGGGTTCTAATACAGGATATTCCTTACATTTTTACTGTTGTTCCACTTAACATTATATTCACTTTCACTTATAACACTTTAGATAGTGGAGCTGATATGAAATATATGTATGAAGGATGAGACACCATTATTGTGTTTTCAGATGTATGACTATGGTATAATGCCTACCATATTACTTTAAGTATAATTCTGCTATCTGGGCTTGCATGGGCTTCACAACTGCATAAGATACATACACAACTGGATCCAACTCTGTGGAAGAAAATGTTTAGTCCCTTATCCCTAGGTTTGAATGTCACAGTGTAAGAATCAATTTTCCTCAGTGTATAAAGGCAAAAACAAATATGTCATTCCATTACATTTATGCCCCAGTGCATGCTGTACTCACCTAACAGTTACCTTCCAATTTCCAGTATATATTTCCAGGCTACATCAGTAGACATCCCTCAAACCAATGCCAAGTGTCAGAGTAACCTTCCAAATTCAATTATTTAATTTCACCCTGCTTGGCACTGCTGGGCTCTGCTTAACATCACTCAAATGTGGTAGGCATCATTGCTTGGGTTTGCACACCACCAGTAAATACGATAACTGGAATTGGTGGGAAAGCATCAGTTTTGATTGCTCTAGTTCGGCTGGTAGACATGGCTGACATTAGAGAGGAAGGTTCTAAGTTTAGGGCACAGAGGTGGGGGTCCAGGAGTCCAGGATATTTATTGGACTCCTGGTAAAGCAGCACAGCCAAAGGCTTCTGCAGGGTGACTGTAGTGGCTCCCAGTACAAGTCTGAGGCATGGAATAGTGTGGCTTAAGCTGTTTCCACTGCCACTGGTATCCCATGCACTGGAGAGCAATGACCTACACAGGTGATAAAGGGATACTCTCAGCCATTGGTTGCATGAGTTTGAGACAGTAGATATCCCACATCTGTGGAAGTATGACAATAACAGGTTACTTGTAAGACTTTTGAAAGCAAAATATTGGCTAGACTGGTATGCATAATGCTCTTCTGCTCTTTCCTCAGCTCCCATCAAACGTGAGTTCAATTGGCAGGCTCATGTTGCTTGATTGGAGAGACTGAGGGAAGCAAGTGGTATGTATGCAGCAGAAGAGAAGTGTTATTTTGTAGCTTTAAAAGTTAAAGATAGCTTTTTTGGTCTTTTATAGAGTTGTATCAAATAGAGCATGCATATTACAGCTGTAAAAAAAAAGGGATGTATGCATTAGTCTGTAGCAGAAACAAGTTGTAGTAGTCCAATATCAGACTTTAGTCAGAGGTTGTGGGTTCAATACCACAGTTCACAAATATACACTACTGTTATTTCTTCAATAATATTTACATTAAATTAAAAGCTATTCTAGTGGCACAAATGTCGTGCTGCAAACTGTAATCTGTATAATTGGAACACACATATGTACAATATATGCACATTTTAAGGATTACTTTCAGCAATATGTAGTATAGTTTGTATCTGTTAGGATGTATATTTAAATGTAATACTTCGGATAAAAGAGTTTTATAATTGTATTAATACAATGTATGTCACATATGATTGTACTCTTTTCTTTAACCCCAACTCTTATCTCTCTTTTTTATTTTCTATTATGTGTCACCAAAATGTCTCCATGTTATCCATGTGTGCCACATCACTAAATGCTACAGAGCACAGCGATGTAGGCCAGACCCAGTGGATCAGCCTGCACCCATTCCACTGGCTCCAGCATGTCTAGGAGCCAACCTGGCAGCACTGCCTCTGCTGCTCCTGCACTACCTTTACTCTCAGGTAGTACTGCCCTAGAAGCTGGTGCAGTAGTACCCTCTGGGAGCAATGGCAGAGGTGGTGATTTCATCAACTGCCAGGAGATGCCAAGGTTGGTGCATAGGGTCATGCACCTCACCTTTGTTGTACACTTACTCCAGATGGAGAGGCTGCTATCCCTCATGATCCATAGGAGGAGTAGATGTCAAGCACTCCAGCCACCAGTGGAGTAAGGGGACAGTGATAATAGTCCATTGGGTGAGGACTCGATTCTCACTGTCTCCAGGCTCGATGGGCATGACCCTGGGTTGTCCCTTCCATCACCTCAATCATGGGGTCCCCCAACATTTTGTGTCCCTCACCATCCCTATCTCATCTTGTTTGTCTTGTTTGCATTTGCTTCCTCACCTACCACACTTACCTGACCTAAACATACTTACGTCTCTTACCCAACAGTCCTCTCTTACTGAATTAAAAAAATGGAGATCTGTGCCAGCCAAATAAAAAATATTGCCCTATGCATAGCTTACCATTTTGTACATGTGGCTTCTTGATATACTTGATTCAGTCTAATTAGCTATACAACATGATTATGTTGTTGTCACACCTCTCTTTGGATGTGACAGTCCAAATTCAGCTATTTTGCACATATGATCAGGTTTTACTATTGAAGAAATGGATAGCTATGGTTCTTTCCTTCCTCCCTCCTTCACATTCCTGTATTGCTTCTCCTTTGTTCTACCTCCTGCTTGCTCCCTATTTCACCACTTTCCTGTCTACCCCATTTTAACACCTATAATCTGCTAAAAAAAAAAAGAATCACACACAATGAACATAAGTAGCAGAAAAAGCAGTGGATCTCTTCACTTTTTGGCCTCTATGTTTGCACAGAGTTTCGCATCATGCAGCAATGCCAAAAGACTGTGAGTGGCGGTACAGTGCTGCAGTTATTTTCATGCAGTCTCACGTAACCCAGCTGCACTATGTCAACATACAGCAACATATGTACTATAAAGAATTAATGTCATTGCATTATCACTGTTTTGTTAAAAGTATTTAACACTGTTAGATACACCTGGATTCAAACCCAATATCATCTTGGCTCAAAAAGAAATGTGTGACTGCATTTACACCTGCTGCCCCAGAGTCAGTTAAGCAGCAGGTGTGTTTCATAGACTCAATACTAACTCTCAGATGTCAGGCATACAACTCACGTTTATACACAGCTTAACTATGCACAAACATGGAAAGTATTGGAAATGTGTATCTCACATGCACAAACACTTTGCCAACCATTGTGCAAACCTACTGCTTGCCACACTATGGAAAAGTAAATATTATTATGTATTACTGACGTTTATTTTCCATTTCCTTTCTATGACATGAAATTAATTGAAACATAAGAAATTGAAGACCCTATCTAACAATATGTCACATATGTACAATACAGCCTTGTGTTGGCTCCCCACAAGCACTGCAACCCTGGTGTCTTAGTACTTTTTTCACACATATATTACCTACAATACAGAAATTAATATCAAATACTGTGTGATATGCCATGCACATCAAGCTGTCAACATTCAGAACTAGAACTATTGACCCATAAGCCTAAAGAACATTATCTGCAAGGTCAAGGAAGGAATCAGCATAGACCTTATCCACAGGGCATAGGTGACCTTCAGCGCACTTGACCCAACCCATTTTGGTTTTGTCATGGGTAGATTTTACTTATTAAACCTAGTGGACTTCTTTGATACTGACCCCAAAGACCTGGATGAGGGATATCAGGACACACTGCCTATGTTGAGTTATGCAAGTCCTTTAAAACTATCCCCCATTCAGGTTTCATATTGAAAATCTTACATCTGGAGATTAGCCCATATGTTACAAGATGGATAACCAACTGCCTAACACACACTGTCAAAACTGGGGACTGCACCTCCAATACTAAACTAGTTACTTGTGGAATATCACAAGGATCCATGCTGGGCCCTCAACTGTTTGGAAGTTATTTCTCTGAAGTCTAGGCAAAGGTAGCTGGCAGGTGGCTTACTGAGTTTGCAAATGACTGTCAATTGGATACAGTCATATAGAGTCCCCCAACTATGGTAACATATTACAGAAGGGGTTGACACATGAATGACTGGTATCAAACTCACAGACTAAACCTTAAAGCAAAAAATGCCTCATTGTCCCCTTTGGCAGTGAAGTATCCCTACTAATTATGATATACATAGCACCTGTCTAAGCTGAAAGACAGTGTTGCGAGACTTGGGAACACGTTGATAGTAATCTATACTTCAATCATTATGTGTCCATAGTGGCGAGGCACACATTCTACATTGTGCACCTCATAAATAAGGCCATCATATCCAAGACCAGGGAGGTCATAGCTCTGCTGTACTCTACCTTTATCAAACCACTAATTGAGTACAATGCTCCTTTCTGTCTGTACCTCACCAGACACCTACAGCAACTGGAGAAAATGCAGAGGTTTGTGACAGGAAGAATGCAGAGCCTCCAAAACATGACATGCATGGAAAGACTGAAAGACCAGTCACTGTACTTAGTATCATGTGGGCTGATTAGAGGTGACCTACACTTGGCCTACAAAGCAGTCTCAGACCCTGCCCTAATGTAAATTGTGGACATCTGCAAATCAAATGGGACAAGAATAACTTGCTCCAGGGATCTCAACCTAGCCTATGATATAAACAGAACATCCTGGGGAGACAGACATATCTCCCAGTGATTGACACTCCTCTGTAATAGGCTAAAAACTGCATGTGAAGCAGTGCTCTTCAGTGACCCTATTCAAGTGCAACATTGACAACTGAATGGGTGATTGTAAATTCACCCCTGAGATGGCACCTGCCTCCCTCATGGACAGGGACAGTCGGTGCTGATCATAAAATCACTCTGGTAGCAATGACCATCTAACTATGCTCAATAAGGGTACTTGTGTTTTACATGGCTAGACTTGCAAATGCCCTAGGGTCATTAGGCTATAACCTCTTATGAACATATGAAGCTATGAACCTATGCAGCCACCTGACTTTTTCTCTCTAACATGCCCTGCTAATGTCATCCCACTATAAGTTGACCTGCAGTCTTATAAAAGTCAAACATTTGCTGTGGCACTTGTGTTAAGTACCGAGTTCTGTAGTTTGTGTACTTAGGTAGGGGTTCTGTTCTCACTGTAGTCAACTGGTGTGTTTTGTGTGTGTGTGTGTGTGTGTGTGTGTGTGTGTGTGTGTGTGTGTGTGTGTGTGTGTGTGTGTGTGTGTGTGTGCTCATGACTTGCTTGACATTACAGAGAGGCTTTTACACCAGCATGTGGGACACTGATATTGCTATATTCTCTTCAACAGACACTGCTGATATCATCAGCTATAAAGTGTTATCTGAGACCCTCCAAGTCCGTCTTAAGCTGTAGCACTTGCCTTAAATACAGAGTTCTATAGTCTGTGTACTTAGATAGGTAGGGGTTCTATTTTCACTACAGTCAACTGTGTGTGTGTGTGTGTGTGTGTGTGTGTGTGTGTGTGTGTGTGTGTGTGTGTGTGTGTGTGCACTTGTTTGACATTACAGAGAGCCTTTTACACCACCATGAGGGACACTGTTATTGCCATATTCTCCTCACTAGACACCACTGATGTCATCAGCTATAAAGTGTTGTCTGACACACTCCAAGTCAGACTTCAGCTGTGGTGCTTGCCTTAAATAGAGAGTTCTGTAGTCTATGTACTTAGGTAGGTAGGAATTCTATTCTCACTGCAGTCAGCAGGTGTGTGTGTGTGTGTGTGTGTGTGTGTGTGTGTGTGTGTGTGTGTGTGTGTGTTTGCACTTATCTGACATTATAGAGAGTCTTTTACACCAGCAAGTAGGCACTGCTATTGCCAAACTCTCCTCACCGGACACTGCTGATGTCATCAACTATATCTAATTTGTGGATGTGCACTATTCCCACTATGGCAGGGTCAGAGACTGGCCTGGAGGCTAGGCAGAAGTCACCTCATCCTATATGATATAGATTACAGTGACATGGATTTCAGTCTGTCCGCATACATTATGGCATGGTTTGTATGCACTGTGTTTTCTTGGTGAGTAATCCTTGTAGTCTCCCCAGCTGCTGTATGTGTCTGGTTAGGTACATGCAAAAGAGAGCATTATACTCTGCATTAGTGTTCTGATGAGGTTCGAGTACAGTGCTGTAATATAATCCTGAGATCTGAATATGATGGAGTGACTTATGATGTGCACAGCATAGGCTTTCAATACCATTGTCGACACTGGGTGGTGATGTTCAGAGTGCTATGTAAATATGTTTGCAATGCTTGCATCACTGGGTTTCAGGATAGTGGGACTGTTGTCAATGCTGTAATTAGCAGGGAATTCCACTTTGCAGAAGGCCAAAGTAAAGACACATTTTTGCATTTATTTGTAGACTGTGTGGCTTTGTCAATTTGTCTGTGTCAGCCCCTCCTGTAGTATGTTATCATCATAGGTGCACTCAATGATTGCACCCCATACGCAGGAATCAGAAAATGTGGTAAGCCAAAGGCTGTATACTTTAGCCTAAACTATTGAGAAATAGATTCCAGACAGTTAAGGGCCAAGCACAGATCACTGGGTTGCACCAGTGGTCGCAACTCTACTGATACAGGTTGATTCACTAACTTTCACAGTGTGTGTTATGTTAGTGAGCCAGCTGGTTCCCCATCTAGTGACATGAGGTATAATCCACAGCTGAGAGAGTTTGTCAATGAGTCATGTACAGGGGATTGTGTTCAAACCCTTCATCCAGGCCTATTACACAGACTCAATGGGCTGTGACAGCATTGCAAATTGCCTGTCATGTGATTAATCACATACACCTTCCTGATATGGTTGAATACACACTCCAACATACCCTCCATACAGACTGTGTTGCTGTAGAAGGGTGATTTCAACATGCATCTATGTGAGTTAGAGGGAGGACAGCATCTGATGCATGTGTATATAGACACATCCTGACTCTCCCCATCTGTGAGATAGACCAGCATGTCATCATGGACCTTTTCTAAATGGACATTAGTGATATCCTGGCTGTGTGCAACAGACCTGTGTGAGTTGTTAATGCTATGTCATGTCTGTTATATCTTTTAGATGCCCTGAAAGAGATCATCGAGGGCATACATGATGACAACACTAACAGCCTTTTGATCTTGACAAGCCCAATGCATTTGACACAAATCCACGCTGAGGTATTCCCTCAACACTGTCATATGGGGCCATATACACATATATCACCAAGTGGGTGACCAGTATATCACATACATTGTATCTAAATATGTTGACATGTGTGAAGTGACCTATGTCTCAGGTCCAGTGATCAGGTCCATACATCAGGGCTGCCTGCTAGACCCTTTCCTGTCCATTATTTAAGTGATGGACATCACAGATAACATAAACATCCTGTGTCCAAAAGGCTGCTTGAAGGACTGCAGATTATGGGAAATCATTGACTTCAACTGTGATATTAGTATAAAATCAACATACACCAAAGATTGCTGCCACAACCATGACAACACCAGCAATGACAAGAAAACATGGTGGGATTTGTTACATCAGGAAAACAAACATACAACCCAAGTATAATGTAGACATCACATCCTATATTCAAACCAATAAGTATGTGACCTGTGTCCTGGGGGTAGATGGTAAGTGGAAAATCCTCCAGCATGTGGTCACAGTGCTGACTACTCCCTTGTATGCAACAAAGCTACTGAGTATGTGAAGGACATCCACATCAGAGGCCATAATACCACCATAGTTCACAGCCTTCATCACACCAATGACGTAGTACAATGCACCATTCTTCATGTACCTCCCTACATATCTTCCAGTGATGTGTAACAGACATATACCACCTTTGTCACAGTGAGCTTTCACACATCTTATTGACCATACCTAGGTATTCTTTTTGTGGCATAAACATTACTGCCTTATGGTGCGGAATCCCCATCGAGTTATTATACTAGATCCATGTGTGATATCTGTTCTGGTGATGCACACAGTACATACATAAGTGTTTGACAACATTAATGGCATGGGTACCATTCGTACCAGTGTGGATTGTGCCACATATATATGCCATGCACACCAGTCAACTACCCTTCATTGATCATAATGTCACTTACAAGTATAGCAGTGTCCCTCCTAACACCTCCAGCAGATGTTACAGTGCCAGGACAGTGTGCATGATTACCCTGAAAGAGTGTGGACATATCATAATAGCTGTACAAGTGTGTTTGTGCAGAATCATCTCTGATCACTCTAAATCACATATGTTGTGTCAGAGACATGGGATTACTAATGGTACTTATGAAGAAAATGGAAACACTGTCATCTGTGTTAGCATGTCTGGCAGGAGATTTGTGCATATTTTCAGATTAACTTGTATTGTATGCCAGCTTGTCTAATTCTGAAAATGCAAATACGATTTTTTTTAAATGTTGAGCATTTCCCTGTTACTGTCATTGTCTTGATACATTTCTAAATGTGCATATTTGAGAAGGAGATTCTAAAGTACTGTGGAGAATCAGCTGAACAGTAGGTGATGTCATTAGAATGTACCTGGTTGCTAGGTGATGATTTGAACAGGTAACTGACAGGAAAAAGAACATTTTCAAACAGCTGTTATTTTTTTTTCCTCAAATTTTTTTTTTATTTTTCAAATACATTTGAATGAATTCCATAGTATTTATACATAACATCTTAAATAATAATGTACACTATTTACATTAGCCCAACACTATAACATATCTTAATGTATGCAGTTACTTTATAAGTATGTCCAATCCATTATCAGAGTGTCTGATCAATATTTGTATAGTGCCAATCAATGATAAGACCTTTCTCCAAGGGTTGTTTATAAATGGCTTTGGATAACTTCTTACTTCTTTAATTTTAATTTCCAATAATGCTGTGGTCTTCAGTAGGCTGTAGAAGATTGTGTTTGCATTCCAGCTTCTTGTTATACACTTCCTTGAAATTGTAAGTATAGTCCATACTAGATACATGTTTGACCTATTCAATTGAGGACCTTCATTCACATTTAATAATACAAGAGCTTTAGTTAAATGAAATGTTATTAATACCATTCCAAAATGGCTTAATTTTAACACAATCAAAGAAAATGTGGTTCCAATCTGCATTGTGTACTTGCTCACATCTCCAACATATTCATTTTATGGAAGAACTAATTTTACTGATTCTGTCTGGGGTTAAGAATGCTTTGTGCAAGCATTTTCAATTAAAAAACATTCCAGTATTGTGTAAAGGATGTATATTTTATTGATAAGATATTTGTTTTAATATCTTCAGTTAACTGTATCGAGTGTCCTTTTGTTATATATTTCCAATATGAGGTTTTGGGTATTGTTTTATAGTTTATCAATATTTTGTAAAATTTTGAAATACTGTTTCTCATGTCAAAGTCATTATATATGATTTCATATATGTATTTCGTAAATTTAGGTATTTCTTTAAATGAAGAATGGTTAATTATTCTACTTAAATCTTGTGAATATGATAGAATACTCTGTAAAGTTAGCCAGTCCTGTTGTGGAATTTTGTATGTTGTTTTTATTACTTGCTTATCTAAAACTTTTAGTTCTCTGAAACATTAGAGCCCACAAACAAATCCTTTCTGTTCCCAGGAATTAATAATTTCTCTATATATTTTATGCGGAAAGTTCTTTGTGACTATAAATGGTGTTAAAATATTAAACCAGATTTTTAAATCTATATTTGCATTAATAATTTTCCTAAATGAGTCAATGAAATAATTAATCATATGAGTTTTAGTGGGTTTACTTATATTATATTGCATACTAATACATATGTGTCATGGAAAATTGTTTTTATCTGTTATTTGAAATTTTTATTGTAAATCAAATTCATTTACTGATATTATAGTTAGTAATTCTTTCCAATTTGCAGAGAAATTTGGACTTATCCAGTCTGAGATTGTTTTAGATATTGATGCTTTTATATATGTTTCTATATCAGGAAAGTATAATTCTCCCTGTTTCCATGGTCTGATATGATGTATTAAAGCTATTCTGTTTCTTTTGGGAAACCCTAAAAATTTTATTAGGCATGAATTTATTTTTTTAGTATATTCCTTTCTGGTAACAGTTGTATTCCAAAGGCTATATATAGGATCTTGGGCAGCAAAACCATTTTTATTAACTGTAGTCTATCTTTAAATGTTAATATTATTTTGTTCCATTTTTCCACAGAGATTTTAATTCTGTTGATGATATTATTGTAGTTTTTTTAGACTAGTTCATTATTAGCCTTGCATTACTGAATTCCTAGATATTTTAAGGTAGATTCTTGTTTCCTTATGATGTGAGCCCCCCCCCTTAGTCTGCAATTCCTTTTTTTATTTAAAAATAAAAAAAATGATTTTGATTTCTGAAATGGAGTCCTGAAGTCATGTGAAATCTGTCAATTAATATATCTAATTATTCTAATGTTTCTTTTGTATTAGATAATGTTAGTAATATGTCATCAGCAAATAACATTACTTTAGAATTGTATTGTTCATAAACATCTATTCCTTTGATTTTTATATTGTTACAAATTGAATCTGCCAATATTTCAATAGCCAGAGCAAATAGAATTGGTGACATGGGACATCCTTGATTAGTGCCTTTTGTTATATGTATAGATTTAGAGGTAAAAGGACCTAACTTGACCTACACTCAATTATTTGTATATATATTCTTTAGGAGATGAACAAAGGGTGCAGGGAATTCAAATAGCATTACAATTTTGAATAAATAGTTCAAGTTTAGGGAATCAAAGTCTTTCTCTATATCAAAGCCAATTATGAGTGTTTCTTTATTTTCTTTATTAACATAAGCTATAAGATAAATTATCATTTTAATATTGTCATATGTGTGTCTATGATATATAAATCCAGTCTGAGCATTATTTATTGTTTTGAATGGTGGTATTTTCATTTTGTTAGTTAATATTGTCATAAATATCTTATAGTCATTATTTAAGAATGATAATAGTCTATATGAGGTACATAGGTTTAGGGATTTGTTTTCCTTTAGGATTAGTGTGATTAAGGAATATCTCCAACAGGGTGGTATTAAAGCTTGTGACTGAATTTCTAATAGAGTTTCATGGATGAGGGAGATTTAATTGATCGATATGTATATTTTCTTTGTGGAAATGTTCCATATAGTGATTTCTATAGGCATCAAGAATGTCACCTATATCCAAGACCTTTTTCCCTTTCTTTTCATGGAAGATACTTTTAATGTTATTAGCTTTTGATTGTATTTTGATTATTGTGGATAAATTATGTAGATATCTGGGAGAAGTGGCCAAGGTATTAATTTTTAGTTTTTCTAAAGCTAAACTAGTTTTATGTGTTATAATTTCATTGTATTTATTGTTCAATACTTCTACTTTTTTTTTCTTCTCCAAATGAGTTTGATTTTTTTCATCTTTTACTGACAAAAGTTTTGATTGTAGATCTAATAATTCAGAATCCCATTCTCTGATATTTTTATATCAAATTCGGGTTTTACCACATATGCAAGCTTTTAACGAGTCCCATATCATTATTTTATTTATCTCTGTGGTATAATTAATATCTAAGAAGAACTGTAATTCAGGTAATAACCAGGGTTTGAACTCTTTAATTTTAGTTATATATGCTGGAATTCTGGAGTTAAAGATTAATGGTTTGTACCTATTTTGATGTTTTAGTGTCAATGAATTATGGTCTGAAAAGGGCAGGAAGTGATTGAGAAATTAATGATTTTAGAATGTAAGTCATGGGCAGCAAATATTTTATCTATTCTAGTTTGGGTACCAAATCTGTGATCTTGTTGGGAAAACAACAAAGATTTATCTTCTTTAAATTTGAAAGTATTTACAAGATGAAATGATTCTACCCACTTGTTTAAAGCTTTTGATACAGCAGATGTACGCAGTGGTCTTTTATTTGTAGTTTCAGAAATATCAAATATACAGTTAAAATCTCCTCCTAATATTAAGTTGCCTTTATAATTATTGGAAATGAAATCCAAGTGTTTTTAACAGTTCCTGTTCCAATGCCTGGGAACCAGTATAGATTGGCCAGCGTCCATATTCTGTTATTATATTTAGCTATTACTAATGCAATAAGGCCTTCTTTATCTTCATACCTATAAATGATTTCTGGGTTAATCACATTTGTTTTCCATAAAATTGTTACCCCTTTTGTCTTTGTGTTATAAGTGGATTGTGCCAATATCATATATTCCTTAGGATTCCATTTGTAATTTTCATTTGTTTTGAAATTAGTTTCTTGAAAGAAGACAATTTGTGCTTTGTTCAGTTTTAAATATTTCAGTAGATTTGATCTCTTGCTAGGATTGTTTAAGCCATTGGTATTTAAAGATAATAAAGTTAAATCCATCTTAGGTTATTTAGACTATGTATTTTTTGTTTTATTGTGACTATTAAACATTCTCCTCTGATAACTATAAAGTATATGTTTGAGCTTTTAAAGGAAATTATCAGTTTTATACTTTGAGTGTTTACCAATAAAGTAATGTTTTGGTCAGGCATACTAAAAATGTTTTTGTGAAATAACAAATTTAAATTAATAAATGGTAACAAAACTAAGATCCGCACTAGTGTTTGTCGTTTTTGCATTTAAGTTACCTGTAACACATTGCATTTAAGTTACCTGGCACTTGCTCACTAAAGCAATTATATAAGTCAGCACTAAAAAAATTAAAAGCACTACACCCTCACAAACTCCCCTTGAGTGCCTTGTTCCCCATTGGCCCTTTTTTCAATTATAAAGGAATTCCCAATACTATTCTAGCATGTCCAAATGTCAGTTGTCAATCTCCTCTCCGGTCCAGTTGGTGAATCTGGGAATCTTGAGGCAATGTTATAACTGCCTCATGTACACAGACAACCCTCTCCTCCTCCCAACAAATTCCAACACATGTGAGAGATGCAACCATATAGCCAAACTAGAGGCTAAGCTCTCTCAACTCAGTACTAGTGTAACCAGTCAGGAGGAGAAGGAAACCACACTCACTACAATTCCAGTCTCACATAGACCTACCACGATAGCAAACCAAACACATAAACACACAAAAACATACGCGGAAGGCTCTAAATAAAAATTTGCCTAAGCAGCAGAGACCTCTAAACCAGACACCCAAGCAACCGCTATCCCAAAACAAAACACGTGCAACACATAATTCACAAAGCCAGTGTGCTGAACAGTCACAGCCCTTAAGGCTAAACAACACACCTGATACACTTGTAATAGGTGACTCTATCGTCAGGCACACTGACGTCCCGCTCACCAGGCTGAACAAGGAGAAGATCATGGTGAGCTGCCTGTCGGGCGCTAGGATTCGCCACATAACACAAGCACTCAGGTCACTCCAAGGCAAGTACAAATATGACTCAGTCATTGTCCATGCTGGTGTGAATGACCTGAGATGTACCTCCCTGGACTACATGAAAAGAGACATAGAGGAGCTCTCTGAGCATGTAGCCCAGGCTGGTATGACCCTGACCTTGAGTAGCATCTTACCCTCACCAAGAATGATGCCACAATATGAAGACAAAATGATCAATTTCAACAATTGGCTTAAGTATTGGTGTCATTCAAAGGGGATCCAATGCCTGTCAGCCTGGGATGACATGCTCGACAAGCCACGATGCTTCGCTAGGGACAGCTTGCACCTATCACCCCTGGGCTTTCGGATATTGGCAAAGGCTCTTGCTACCCCCATAGTGCCTTTTTTAGGCAAGGCTCAAAAGACAAACCCACCTCCATAGGTATCACAAGGGATAAGAAACTAAGAGTAGTGCTACTCAACGCCAGAAGTCTAAATCTCAAGATGCATGCACTCAAAACTCTCCTTAGCATGGGGAACATCGATATCTGTGCAGTAACAGAAACCTGGTTCAAAGCTCCCGAGAGCACCCCAGCACTACCAGGTTATAACTCATATCATGCTTTTCGGCCCCAAAACTTGGACCGAACCACAAAAGGAGGGGGAGTATCAATATTCGTCAAAGATACCCACACCTCCAGGTTGGTGGCACAGCACGAAGCATCAGAGACTATCCATGTGCAACTAACAGTGGGTAAAACTGCCTTCTAGTTTATAGCCTGCTACAGACCACCCTCCCAATCCCAGGAACCCCACTTGGCCTTCCTGAGAACATTGGAAAATATGAAGGTCTCTCCAAACACCATTATATTGGGCGACATCAACTACCCAAACGTAGACTGGGAGCATTACTCTAGCTCCAACACCCTAGCCCAAAGGTTCCTAGAATTTATAAACGCAAATGCTATGGAACAACTTGTTACCACTCCCACAAGAGGGGAAAACATACTGGACCTGATCATCACCAACATGGGGACTCTATGCTCCAGACCAGAAGTATATCCCTCACTGGTAAGATCAGACCATAAACTAATCTCACTGGATATTCACATCCCGACCCCACCCCCTGCCCAGAAAACCACAGTGAAAAACTTCTCTAAAGCAAATTTCACACTCCTCAAAACTGAGGCGGAATCCTTCAAAGCCCCCGGGCCTGTGGAAAATACGGCCCAGACCGCAGAATCCTTTATAAACGTATTCTATGAACACCTTCAGGAATGCATGGATCATGCAATCCCAAATAAAACCAAGACCCATTCCTCCAAAGGCAGACATCCTGTCTGGTGGACCCCAGCCTTAAACAAACTATACAATAGAAGGAGGAAGCTACTACATGATAGAGCAAAATCCCAAAAAAGGAAGGCATCTCTGATCAGTATTAGCAAAACACTACGGGCACTCATAAAATCGTCTAAGGCCAGCTTCGAGAGAAAAATTGCACAGGACACTAAGGATAATCGCAAGGCTTTCTTTAGTTTATGTTAGGAACCTGGGTGGGAATTCCCAGATATGCTCAGAATTAGTCCAAAATGACAAAAAATACACCGAACCCACAGACATTGCCAACATCCTAGCTGACAGGTTCAGCGCAAACTTCTCCCCCCCTCCCCACCAAAAGGGCAAATATCTATCCCAGCAGAGTGCTTCCCCCCTGACATCTCAGATACTCAGGTAAGAGCCACCCTCTCCAAAGCAATAAACACAGCATCAGTGGGACCAGACGGTGTCCCAGGCTGTGTCCTACATGAACTCCAAGAAGAGCTAAACCCAAACATAAAACTACTGTTCAATCTCAGCCTTACTACAGGTTATGTACCCAAAGAGTGGCGTACAGCAACAGTGGCCCTCTCCACAAAGGTGGTGCCTCAACGGATCCTGGAAACTATCTCCCCATAAGCCTAACTAGCTTGGTCTGCAAAGCTATGGAAAGGATCATCATGGACCTCATAAATAAAGATATTGGGGACCTACAGACACTGGATCCTACCCAGTTTGGCCTTGTTAAGGGCAGATCCTGCCTCTTAAACCTGGTTGATTTCTTTGAAACAGTCACCAAGGCCATTGACGAGGGGAAGGTGGTCCACACAGCCTACCTGGACCTCGCAAAGCCTTGATACAATACCCCACTCGGGCATTATAGATAAGCTCACCAGCTTAAATATAAACCCCTATGTCACTAGATGGGATGCAAACTGGCTCAAGGACAGAACCCACATGGTTAGAATTGCTGGAGCCATGTCAGACTCCAAACCAGTTACAAGTGACGTCCCACAAGGCTCAGTCCTAGGACCTCTCTTGTTCGGTATATATTTCTCGGAGGTACAGGCCAACACGGAAGGACTGTGGCTGACCAAGTTCGCAGATGACTGCAAACTAGGCGCCATAATCGACTCTCCAGCCGACACAAGCATCCTCCAAAAGAGCCACATAGAAACAGACAACTGGTGCCAGAGCCATGGCCTCAAGCTAAATGCCAAAAAGTGTATAGTCATCCCCTTTGGCAAAAACAAAGTGCCCACAAATTACCACATAGGTGGCAATCCATTAAGTACGGAAGAAGTAATTAGGGACCTGGGGACCCAAGTTGATAGCAATCTCTCATTTGACAACCACGTGGCCAAAGTGGTTAGAAAAACATTTTATATAGCCCACCTAATCATGAAGGGATTCACATCTAGATCAGGGGAGGTCATCGTGCCTCTTTACTCATCCCTCATCAGGCCCATAATTGAGTACAATGCCCCTTTTGGGATGTACCTTACCAGACACCTGCAGCAACTGGAAAGACCCCAAAAGTACCTCACCAAGAGGATCAAAGGGCTCAAACAGATGCCATATGCTGCCTGGTTAAAGAAACTCCAGCTCTACTCAGTGGCATACCACCTGCTCAGAGGCGATCTGTGCCTGCCGTATAAAGCCATGTCCAACCCGGAATTAATGGACATGCTGCACCTCAGAAAATCCAAATCCCATCGAGCTATGCGCTGGAGAGACTTGAACCTCAGCACTGAAATAAATAGGACATGCTGGAGGGACAGATTCATAACCCAGAGGCTCCCTTCACTCTGGAATAAAATCCCAGTCCAGGTTAGGCAGAGTCCCTCATTGACTCTCTTCAAGAGGAATCTTGATGAGTGGATGGGGGATCACAGGTTTACCCCGGGTATCACTTCTGTGTCACTGTTAGACAGAGGCACAATATACTAACCTCGAAAAAGGGCATAGCAAAATTAATTTAAAATGGGTGGCGGAAGCCAAACACACACTGGCTAGGCTTATAAATGCCCTAGGGCAGATAGCCTAGTATGAACCTTTGAACCTATGAACTAGCCATGGAATGAAAATCATTCCTAATCTGACGGATAAACCTAAATCCATCAGATTATCACCAATACCTTGACAATCTAGAACATATGAGCTCCATAAATTGAATTATCATATGGAAAATATGTGTAATAGGAATAAGCGATATTTATATTATTTTGAACAGATATAGTACTGTTGTAAATTAGACAGAATTCTAATACAATATAAATGTCTACTTATTGTATAAGTGATTAATATTTACATGAAAGATAGATGACAAGCAATTCAATCATAGTAAAGTAGGATGTACCATATATAAAACCTCAGTAAAACATTATAGCATACAGTTATTTAACATATTCACTCTTATTGATGAAGTCTTTCAAAACTTATTACTTAATATAAATAGATGGTAATATTTATACCTAATGTTTATAATACAATTTTATTTTACTGGATATATCAGAAGTTATATTTCATTGTTTGCCAGGATTTAAGTAATCACTTTGTTTGTTGCTAACTTGCTTAAAGCATCAAGTTTGTTTTATGTGAACATTGATGAAAGCTAGAGCATTTTAATTATCAGTCCATCCCTCTTCCCCCATTTCCTACACATAAGGATTTTCATATCTGTCATTTCTTATTACAAAATGAGTGAAATTAGAGGGTAAAAACAAAAAAAAAATCACTTATTGTGATTAATGATTACAAATTCCCTTTCCCTATTTATAAATTGACATTTTATGGCATATACTGAAAGTTTTTAGGTTTAAATGGCCACATTCTATTTTGTATAATCAGCAAAGGTTAAACTGAGTGATTATTGTCAATTTAATACTATTTGTTCAGAATGTGATTGTTACATTCTGTGGCATTCCTAGTTCAGGCTTCTATTGTTTCCCTTGAACAACTTTGTCAGTTTGGTGTCATGTATAAAACATTAGTTACCTTGGTAACAGCTTAAGTATTATGTATGGTCAAGATGGGTTACAAAACCCCAATTCAAGTTAAAGCAATTATATGACTTGTTATGGACATTTGCTTATATGAGAAAATCATCATGCTTCCCCTTGATGTTCAATATAGTGTATGTCATTTATGATGAGTTAAAACAGTAGTGTTATTATACCCAAGCCCATGTTATTAAAATCTGCCTTTAATATCTAAATTCAGCAGAATGCTTCATCTTATATGACAATTATATATTTTATGTCTAGAGTTACTAAAATCATACATTACATAACTATTGTGTGCGTGTTTTATTTTTGGCTGTTGCTTAATTATTTGAGAGACCACAAGCTGTAATGCTTATTCTTATTATTAGCTCATTCCAAGCATGTTTATACAGTCCATAGACTTTAAATGATGAGACCCTTCTAGTTTCTTATTTGTTATAAGTATATTTCCATCCTTACATGCACACATATTAGTACTTCAAGCACAGGCAACAATGCCTATCCAGTTTTGCCAGAATACCATTCACTAGTTCATGTGGCGTGTTTCCATGCCATTCTTAAAATATCCAAACCAATATTTGTCTTGTTCCATTTTACCAGCCTGTTCCATGCAGTGGCCATTCTGCCAGTGAACCACTCAGCACACCTTCCATTTTCACAGATATTTCCACGATGGAAATCTGATGACTCTCTCTAGCACTTCCCAGCAACCCCAGACACCCCTAGAATCAGTTATCCCCATATGCCCAACACGTCTGAGCAAGCTCACCTCCCGGACCACTGCAAAGGGTACTGCACAAGACCAAGTGCTCTTAGTCTTTCACAGTAACTCAGACTTTCACTCTTATGTAAGTTAAGTCCTTAATGTGTTTGGACCAAAATACATTTTAAATATAAAATTGTGCTTATTATTTTATTTATTTATTTTTTTTATCAAGAATCAGCTTAATGAGGTAAATGAAGTATTGGGAGACCATCTATATGTGTACATGTGTTTCAAAACAGTCTTGTTTTATACATATATATATATATATATATATATATATATATATATATAAAAATATATATATATATATATTTATATATATATATATATATATATATATATATTTTTTTTTTTTTAAACCAAAAACTTCATTGCCGAGAATCATCTTGGAGGCTCCTCAGAGCTTTTAAGCATTATCTTCACTGTCTCCATTACCATAGCAAACTGGAAGCGTCTGTTTCTGTTAGTGTGACTCTGTACTGCATACCAGAGGCTTACGATGCACCTGAAGCAAAGCTTCACTTCACTGCAACTTCAAGCCTAAATTCCCTCCCTTTCAGCAAGGCAGCAGCCTGGAAAAGAACGGAGAGCAAATAGATAAAAAAAAAAAAAAACTCCCAACAAGCCACCACAACAAGCGATAACGCATTCTTCCAGCCTTCCCACCTCTCACTCAGCAGATGTATAAACAAACTATTCTCTTACAAAATATCCCAAAATCATAGTTTTGTCCACCCATTTTCCCTGGATCCAGAATAAAACACCAATTGTCTCTTCCTAATACACAAGCATCAGTAAACCTTGATCACAAACTTCCCGGAGACAGCAACATACAACAGCTGCCAGACACAGCTGCATCAACCACACCATGTTAGGGTTAATCAAACAGCACTCAAAGCTATGATACCTGCCATAATTGATATTAACTATATTTAGACAGAATAATGATGATGTTTGTATTAAGAGCTTGCTACCATTATTTAACCAGGATATACATGACATTTCTAAATCATACTTTAACTGAAGAAGGCATTAGTCACCATGACATCATTTTTTTTCAAAACATTACTGCTATTATAGATGATGTTAATTTGTTACATTTGAGTCTGTACTCTGATGAATGGTACCTTGTTGAATTAGTTAATTAATTACATAAATTATTATAAGAAAAATCAATGAAAAATGAACAAGATAAGTATTCATTGAGTTCAAGTAGAGGAATAGAAACTTCTATGTTTGTATTATATGTTGCTTTGTTTGGCTTATATATAATGTAAATAGTAACCCATCTTGGCCTACCTTTGTTTGTGAAGAATTATTGGACTCTTTGAACATTCTGAATAAATCATTACTGTTTCTCAGTTGTTTTTAAGAAACCATCCTTTTTTAAAATAAAAACAGATGACAAGTGATGTACCATATCACTTGATACTTTGAGAGATGTAGTTGTAAGAGTTATTTTTTTGGGACTGCTATCTTGGAATCAGTTTTTTGTTTCTTCTTTCTAGCATCAGTCCAAGGATTTGTTTCTTTTATTCTTTTAAGAGTAGGGGCCAGCCATTCCATTTCTTCTGGGATAGACACTATGTTGTTGTTTTTGATGAATATAGTAGCTTCTTCTAAGTCATTAAAGGTTCTTATCTCATTGGCAAAAAGTATTTTATCTTGGCTGGAAAGGCCAGATGTGCTTTAATTTTTTTTTTGTTTCAACAGTTTTATTATGGGCCAGACTTTTTTCCTTGTTCTAGTATTCTGGAAGAATAATCATTGTCAAACCTTATCAGGCTTTGTATTTTAAGGGTGATTTTCTCCAAGCAGATTTTAATATTAGTTTCTAGTCCAGAAATGAATGAAATTTTATAACTATGGATCTAGGTGGAGTATTTGTTGAGTTAAAAGCAGGTTTCCTCAGTGCTCTATGCACCCTTTCAATTCCAAATGAAAGTCCCTCTTTCAAGTCTAAAAATTCAGGAATCCAGGTTGTTAAGAATGAAATAATGTCTTCACCTTCAGTGTTTTCAGACAGACCAAAGATCCTTATGTTTTTCCTCCCTTCCCTGTTTTCTAAGTCATCTATTTTGTTAAGCAGCCATGTATTCTGTTTAAGCAGAAATTCTTTTTGGAATTCTTCCTCTTTGAGTCTCCCTTCAATGTCATTTAGAGAAGTCTCTATATTTGTTATTTTTGTATGGTGTTGCTGTAATAGTTCCTTAAGAGTATCAGTCTGTTTTTGAGAATTTAATTTGAGGTTTTCTAAGTCATTTTTAAAGCCATCCATCTTCAAAGATAGTTCCTGTAAGATAGATGTCATCAATTGCACTTCTTTTTTCAAAGCAGCATCTGGGTGAGAATTCCTTGAGTTGTTCATATTCAGCGACTCAATATATCTCCAAGTTACTTGACAGGAAAAAATTTGTATATCTCCACCAAAATTGATATTTATGTAGTTTAGTAGTTTATCTGTAAATTTCTGATGTTTTAAATTTGAAAATAATAACATTTTCTTATATTATTATACTAGTTTATGGAGCTCTCAAAATTCACTGCTCTCAGTTGGCCATCTAGACTCCGCCCCCTGACTGTTATTTCTGAAATGAGATAGCTGTGACTGTTAAAGCTGTACAGTTAGTGAAGTACTGAGCAGTTTGCGAAGAGCAGCTGTTAGTGAAGAGTTGCAGTCAGTGGACACCCATGAAAGAGAACCCAACAAAAACTGTAAGCCTGCCTTTGCCTTGCTGTTATGTGTCAGATGATCAGGGACAGTATTCTCTAGTTAGATTAGGAACGTTTAGTTATTCAGATAGAGGTTTTATCTAGAATGATGGATTTCCATCCTACAGTTTAATTTTACATTTCTGGTGTTTAAATCTCTGGTGTTTATTGAAAGTTATTGATTTACATTCTTTTAATCATTTTACTTATTATTAAATGTTTTTCATTACTTTGCATTGTGGCTGAAAATCAGTGTGCTCTTTAGAGATTAGAAAGTGCTTATACCTGTTTGATACTCCCCAGGTCACCTCAAATGCCTGGTTGCTTCTGGATATAACTATCATTTATTTTGTTATATAATTTTCATAATTGGACACCCCTTTAGAAGGGCATGACGACACTCTGATTGGTGACAGCATTGCCATATTATTTTGGGGAAGGGACACAGCTGGAAATCTGTGTCAGGTTTTCCCAGAAGTGTTTGGATGTGTGAGATTTAAATTTACTTTGAGTGTGGGTGTATCAGAGGTCTTAAACTGGGACACATTGCTCTGAAGTGTGTAATAGGGAGTTATATTAAGGGTGGACAAAAGGGGTTTATATTAGATCAGCGAAACATCATTACAGCGAATGCCGTTTCGCCGACACATATAGACTGAAATCCCAAAACAGTGAAACCCCAGGTCACTGATTTTTTTCCATTGGAAAGAAAGCGGTAGACCAACAAAACACAACACACCACTTAAAACATTGCAAAGTGGGGTCTTTGCCTCTCCCCCAATGTGGGGGAGCTGTGCCCTCCACAGCCCCCCAAGTAAATATACCAACTCCAAGATCACACTACAGTGGGGTAAAGGGCAGTGTCATGGCTCAGACCAAGTGATTTTTTTCCCCTGGGAAAATATCGCTGACCTGAGCCTTTGCTGTTTTGAGATTTCAGTCTATATGTGTTGGCGAAATGGCATTTGCTATAATGCCACTTTGCTGATCTAATATACTCCCGAAAGAAGTATACAGTCAAGTCCCAGATTAATTAAACCTGTTCCTGTTGTGCTCTTAGGGGTAAATTGTGAAATAGTACTCCTGTTTAAGTGCCAATCTCACAATGGAGTCAGTAGTGAGGATTGAAACTCCCTAGTTACTGACCCATGATAGTAAGGGACGTCACATTTATTGTTGGCAGTCCGGTGTGGTATTGGCCAGATGTCACACTTAACTGGTGGCAGTCCAGTGGGATATAACTGGACTTCACATATGTTAGGTGGCAGCAGTGTGGGGTTTTTAATTGGATTTCAGTAGCTTGTGGGTAGTTGTCATTAAGGTATGCACTCTTGGCAGCCACAAGGTAAGCAGTTCGAATTTCAGTCCACCACAATTTTATTTTTTTTTTTTTGTTAGATTGTCAGGGATAGCAGGCAAGGATGTTAGTAGAAGATTTAACAAGCTGACAAAGATCCAGTTGGCTAAGGAGTGTGAAGCCAGAGGATTGGTGCATGTCAACCTGACCAAGGAAGCAATGCTTTCAGCCTTGGTTGCAGCCACAACTCATATCAGACATTTGGAGGATATCCAGTTTGGTGTTGGTGATGTGCAGCATGCTAACACAGGACAGTCCACCTTTTCTTCAGAGGTCCTGAGACTCCATCGGGAGTTAGAGAGACTGTGCCTGGAGGCCAAACGTCTGGAGACTGAAGAGAAACTGCATCTGGAGATCCAAAAACAGGAGGCTGAGGAAAGGGAGAAGCAGTGCCAATATGAACTGGAAGCTAAACAACTAGAGATTGAAGAGAGACTGCACTTGGAAGCTCAACAACTGGAAGCCCAACGACTGGCGGACAGACATCTTGACCTGGAATCAGCAGAGAGACTGAGGCATTTAGAAGCCGAGGACAATGAGAGACATTGTGAGGAGAATGAAAGACAGCACCGGCATGAAGTGGAGCTTATTACCCTTTGAGAGGGTCATGGACGTAATGGAGAAGGGAATAACTTGACCCCAGAAGCTGTAAAGGTCAATAAACTTTTTCCTCAGTACAGGGATGGGGATGAATTTGATAGTTTTATTCATAGTTTTGAGATGGTATGTAGACAATATGATGTTGACCGTGAGCTCTGGATTCGGCTCCTGACTCCCTTACTCCATGGTAAAGCTGTTCAAGCCATGTCACAATTGTCTGATGTTGATTGTTTGAATTATGTTAAAATTAAGAACTGTCTTCTAGATTATTTTAAACTAACACCTGAAGCTTACAGAAAAAAGTTTTGTGAACGCAGATGAAAGTGCATGTGATTATATTGCTGACTTAAGTACTTACTTTCACAGATGGGTGAGTGGGTTTTAGGTCACCACATTTGAGGGACTGGCAGAACTTTTGGTGAGGGAACAAGCCCTCAGTACTTTGCCTGATGACACGAGAGTCTGGTTAGCAAACAATGAATGTAACTCTGCAGAGGATTTGGGGAGAAAAGGGGAACTCTACTTGGCAAGCAGAGAACCACTGCATATTAAAGGGATACCCAGTGCTGTAGATGGACATAAGGTAACCCAATTGGGGGGGGGGAATCTAAGCCACTCCAACAGAGTACACCAATAATGGGGGAAACTACTAATCCAAGTGTATGATCAGGGATGAGATTTTTCAAGTGTAATCAGAGGGGACACATACCAGTCAAATGTCCATTGAGGCAAGGTGAGAAAAAGAAGGTGAGGGAGTTAGAAAGTGGCGATGACAAACTGCCAGTGGTAAGTTATGTAAAAACAACTGGGTTGCAATATTATCACCAACATTTCTATCCTATCTTAGTAGATGGCACCAGTTGAAACAACGAGAAAGAGACAAGGCGCAGTCAAGCCACAAGAAAACTTCAGCCAAAAAGTATGGTTAACGTAAATTTAATAAGAACGTTTTCGCTCTTCTCATAGAGGAGCTTCTTCAGACAAGAATAAAAAGCGCCAAGCGCTACTTTTTAAAACCAAAACAGCTGATAATTCTGATGTCATTTCCTTTAAGCTAGTAAGTACGGAACACTGAAAATAACATGAATCTACATATTTTTAACAATTTTTAACAATACAATGCCACAGTAACACCACTCGATGTGCCCTAGGGTTTATAATACAAAAATATATGTTTAAAAATCATCAGTTTTAATAACAAATACATGTATGCCCTAAACTGATAAACGGGTAATAAAATATGGGTGCAATACATTAAAAAAGTAATACTTTATACATAAATTATTAACCATTCCTATAAAAATAATAAGCTGTTAGCCCTCACAAATTGACTATTCAATTTCTAAGGTAACTATTATATTTCAAAATAACAGAAATGTTACAACACTCATTTAATCCAGGGGGGGAAAAAGCATTTAATAACAGCTGCCATTCGAGTTCTTTTAATTCAAGCATTAAGGACTGTGGGCCCCCCCTAATGCCAACTTTAACACAATCAATGCCCGTAAAACAAAAACTGTGTCCAATATTCTCCAAAATATGTTTTGAGAGTGCGTTGTCAGTTTTTTTATTTTTTATAGCGTAATTATGTTGGTAAACTCGGTCACGCATCTTTCGATCCGTTTTACCAACATAAAACGCAGCACAACAGTTACATTGTGCTATATAAACAATAGATTTGGTTTCACACCCAATCTTGTGTTTAATGTGATATTTCACATCTCTGACAACAAAGGAGTTCCCTGTTTTTAGTAACTTACACCAGTTACAAAAACCGCATGTAAAACAGCCAGTTTGTCTCACTAGAAAATTTGTAGAGTCACTTGTCTGTAGTAACTCTTTTAAATTTCTACCTCTCCTAAACACAAATTGGGGAAATAACCCCAAAACATCCAACAAGTAGGCACTATTCACTATAAAGTGCCAATTTTTCTTAACAATTGAACACATGCTGTCAATATGTTTATTATGTGTAAGAATTAAGCTGGTCTTAAAGTCATGAATTGTACTAACATTGACCAAATTGTTGCTACAATTGTCTGTTACAAGTGTGTTAAATCTACCACTGGGTGTAGTTGTTCCCTGATTTTCAATAATCAAGGGGTCATTTACTTCAGTGTAAAGGAGTAGTGGTTTATAAAACCCTGACGTCCTTTTCAGTGATACTTTGTTTATTAAACTGTCTATGAGTTCACAGGGATAACCCCTATTCAGAAACATTTCTTTTAAGTTTGAACACTCTACTTCAAAGGCTGTATCTGTGTTACACATGCGTGTAGCTCTGACTAATTGACCCTTGACAATGGACTTTTTCTGTTTCCATGGGTGGTTACTAGTGTAATGTAAGAAAGCATTACAATATGTGTGCTTTCTAAAAATACTTGAAAGTAGCCGCTCATTGTCAAGGTCTTTAGTAAGCTTCACGTCCAAGTAATCAATTTCAGAGACAGAAAAGTGGTGGGTAAATGAAAGAAAGTGGCAAGAATTATTCATTTTTTCAATTAGATTAGAGACACATTCTTCATCTCCTTATGCGAGAATGAAGGCGTCATCTAAAAAACGCGTGTAAAATTTATTTATCTCTTTAAACAGGTTGTCCTTAAATAAAAAAGACTTTTCCCAATAGGCAACCACTAGGTTGGATACACTTCCCCCACATGGAGAACCCATGGCAATGCCTTTTTTTTGAAGGTAGTAGTTGTTGTTAAAAATGAAGAAGTTTGACGTTAAAATAATGTTTAATAAGATGGTAACAACGTCAATTTCGTCTTTAGGAGCACCCAGATCTAGTAACATTAATTCAACCCATTCAATGGCCTCACCGTGTGGTATGCAAGTGTATAACTCAACCACATCTATAGTTAAGAAGTTATATGAAGGGTGAAAGGGAATATTGTTGATAGACCTTAAAAAGGACCATGAATCTTTACAGATCTGGGGTAACAACTTGAGGTGTTTGTTTAATATGTAATCAACGACCTTAGCACAAGGATATGTGATACAACATCTACCATCCACTAGAAGCATAGGGATCAACCAAACATTTATGTATTTTGGGGATTCCAAACATTACTGGCACTCTAGGGAAAGAAATGTTGATGAAATCGAATGTTTCGATGTCTATCCTACCTTCTATGAATAAATCTCTAAGGTACCCTTTAATTGCTTATATTCACCAGACATCTCATTAAGAGATGAGATTTCATATGCTGGTGTATTGAGAACTTTAAGCATCTTGAGGTTATACTCGTCTTTATCAAAGATGACCAACCCCCCACCTTTATCAGGTTTAATCACCCTGATCGAAGCATTCCTAAGATTTTCCAAGCTAGTCTTTTGCTTATGCGAGATGTTGTTCCTAGTGTCAGACCATCTAATTTTTTCAAATAAGTGTCTGAAATCAATTTCTGAGCATATTCAAATGTCTGTAAAATAGGAGTGGAGGGGGGGTTAAAGGTACTCAGCATTTTAAAGGGGTGCTGGTCTGTGTTAACATCACCTCTAAACAACACCTTGAGATTTAACTTACGAACATAACCTTTTAAGTCCATCAAAACTTTAGGCAGGCTAATCTTCTGGTCAGGAACAAAAGATAGCCCGAAAGCCAACAGTTCTATTAGATCTTGGTCAATGCTGACTTCGGAGAAGTTATAGATGGTAAAGTCACCTTTCAGATTTTTCAAGATGACCGGTTTACCAGATGGGAAAGCAACAAGTTCATCTCTCAATTGTTCTACTTGTT
This sequence comes from Protopterus annectens, assembly GCF_019279795.1. Taxonomy (NCBI): domain Eukaryota; kingdom Metazoa; phylum Chordata; order Ceratodontiformes; family Protopteridae; genus Protopterus; species Protopterus annectens. Next base: position 407,245,837 of record NC_056733.1, on the reverse strand, counting down.
TTTCCTCTGGTTTTTTCTCCATCCTAAAAAAGGCTTGTTCTGATTTTTATAATTGGAAGGATGCCCATTTTTATTATAGTTGGATTTAATCCTGTTACTTCTTCTTGGTTGTTGTGTTGATGGACCTTCGTCGGCATCATCATTTTCAAATTCATTTTCATCAAGTGGGGGGAGTACCTCTCTATCAGTATTATTGTTACTAATGAGTCCTTCTTTATTCAAAGGCACATTAACTTTCTTGACTAAATTTGGAAACGCCGTATCAGAGGCGTATGCCTGGCGGTCTCTAGAAAGTTTTTTAATTTTGTTGGTTTTTAATTTAGCCAAGAGGGAATCGATGCTGTCAAAAATCCTGTGGTAGTCATATTTGTAACGGGAAAAGTTAAGGTCAACATTAATTTTATTGTCAAGGGCATTGGTTTCAGACAATAAAGCTTCAATGTGTTTTTCATAGTGCTTAACCATGACACCCATTAAGTCCAGTCCTTGTTGGTTTAAGACACTGTTAAGTTCTTCAATAAATACAGAATCTGAAAATAATCCAGTAGGAGTAAAAGTGCTCCTTAAACCTTTAGGCACAATCTTCTCTCTTATACATTGTTTAAAATAGGAGACTTCCAATTGAAGTTTCCTAATTTTCAGCATGTTACTGTCTAAGAGTTTTAAGTTAATGGTAATGTTTTCATCAGAATTACCTGGTGTACTAGCTCCCGAAGCCGGCAGACCTGTTGAGCAGAATGCAAACACGTCCGTGTTATTTGCCCATTCAGAAAAAGAAGGAACGCCAATAAGCCCAGGGGCAGCACGATTGTCACTCAGGATAGTATTCCTGTTACTAGCATCCAGATCTGTTCCGTTTTGGCGGTTGCCCACATCCCTTTGATTTATTGTTGCAGGTATGGGGGAACCGTTAGCTGGTTCAATGGAAGAAGAAATTGTAACAGGACTGGTAATTCTCGATCGTTGTCCAGGTTCTATTGATGCAGAAGAACCTCCAGTTAGCCTCGCCACATTGTGGTTTGAGCTGAATGCAGTAGTGTTCCGTAAGTTTAAAACACCGGTAGACTCGATCCTGTCTAACCGTATGTTGAGAGAGTCAAGCCGTTGGGTAAGCAAAACCAAGAGCTCACCAACATTGGTATCCTCACGAGTAGGTGGAACATCCGAAGACGGAATGGTTTCAGTTCCAAACAAAGCCGGAGTTAAAGGGCTTGACATAGCGCAGACAAACAAACTGTTGAAGGCACCAGTTGAAACAACGAGAAAGAGACAAGGCGCAGTCAAGCCACAAGAAAACTTCAGCCAAAAAGTATGGTTAACGTAAATTTAATAAGAACGTTTTCGCTCTTCTCATAGAGGAGCTTCTTCAGACAAGAATAAAAGCGTAAGCGCTACTTTTTAAAACCAAAACAGCTGATAATTCTGATGTCATTTCCTTTAAGCTAGTAAGTACGGAACACTGAAAATAACATGAATCTACATATTTTTAACAATTTTTAACAATACAATGCCACAGTAACACCACTCGATGTGCCCTAGGGTTTATAATACAAAAATATATGTTTAAAAATAATCAGTTTTAATAACAAATACATGTATGCCCTAAACTGATAAACGGGTAATAAAATATGGGTGCAATACATTAAAAAAGTAATATTTTATATTTTTAAACATATATTTTTGTATTATAAACCCTAGGGCACATCGAGTGGTGTTACTGTGGCATTGTATTGTTAAAAATTGTTAAAAATATGTAGATTCATGTTATTTTCAGTGTTCCGTACTTACTAGCTTAAAGGAAATGACATCAGAATTATCAGCTGTTTTGGTTTTAAAAAGTAGCGCTTGGCGCTTTTTATTCTTGTCTGAAGAAGCTCCTCTATGAGAAGAGCGAAAACGTTCTTATTAAATTTACGTTAACCATACTTTTTGGCTGAAGTTTTCTTGTGGCTTGACTGCGCCTTGTCTCTTTCTCGTTGTTTCAACTGGTGCCTTCAACAGTTTGTTTGTCTGCGCTATGTCAAGCCCTTTAACTCCGGCTTTGTTTGGAACTGAAACCATTCCGTCTTCGGATGTTCCACCTACTCGTGAGGATACCAATGTTGGTGAGCTCTTGGTTTTGCTTACCCAACGGCTTGACTCTCTCAACATACGGTTAGACAGGATCGAGTCTACCGGTGTTTTAAACTTACGGAACACTACTGCATTCAGCTCAAGCTAACTGGAGGTTCTTCTGCATCAATAGAACCTGGACAACGATCGAGAATTACCAGTCCTGTTACAATTTCTTCTTCCATTGAACCAGCTAACGGTTCCCCCATACCTGCAACAATAAATCAAAGGGATGTGGGCAACCGCCAAAACGGAACAGATCTGGATGCTAGTAACAGGAATACTATCCTGAGTGACAATCGTGCTGCCCCTGGGCTTATTGGCGTTCCTTCTTTTTCTGAATGGGCAAATAACACGGACGTGTTTGCATTCTGCTCAACAGGTCTGCCGGCTTCGGGAGCTAGTACACCAGGTAATTCTGATGAAAACATTACCATTAACTTAAAACTCTTAGACAGTAACATGCTGAAAATTAGGAAACTTCAATTGGAAGTCTCCTATTTTAAACAATGTATAAGAGAGAAGATTGTGCCTAAAGGTTTAAGGAGCACTTTTACTCCTACTGGATTATTTTCAGATTCTGTATTTATTGAAGAACTTAACAGTGTCTTAAACCAACAAGGACTGGACTTAATGGGTGTCATGGTTAAGCACTATGAAAAACACATTGAAGCTTTATTGTCTGAAACCAATGCCCTTGACAATAAATTAATGTTGACCTTAACTTTTCCCGTTACAAATATGACTACCACAGGATTTTTGACAGCATCGATTCCCTCTTGGCTAAATTAAAAACCAACAAAATTAAAAACTTTCTAGAGACCGCCAGGCATACGCCTCTGATACGGCGTTTCCAAATTTAGTCAAGAAAGTTAATGTGCCTTTGAATAAAGAAGGACTCATTAGTAACAATAATACTGATAGAGAGGTACTCCCCCCACTTGATGAAAATGAATTTGAAAATGATGATGCCGAAGGTCCATCAACACAACAACCAAGAAGAAGTAACAGGATTAAATCCAACTATAATAAAAATGGGCATCCTTCCAATTATAAAAATCAGAACAAGCCTTTTTTAGGATGGAGAAAAAACCAGAGGAAAAACAAGTAGAACAATTGAGAGATGAACTTGTTGCTTTCCCATCTGGTAAACCGGTCATCTTGAAAAATCTGAAAGGTGACTTTACCATCTATAACTTCTCCGAAGTCAGCATTGACCAAGATCTAATAGAACTGTTGGCTTTCGGGCTATCTTTTGTTCCTGACCAGAAGATTAGCCTGCCTAAAGTTTTGATGGACTTAAAAGGTTATGTTCGTAAGTTAAATCTCAAGGTGTTGTTTAGAGGTGATGTTAACACAGACCAGCACCCCTTTAAAATGCTGAGTACCTTTAACCCCCCCCTCCACCCTATTTTACAGACATTTGAATATGCCTGTGAAATTGATTTCAGACACTTATTTGAAAAAATTAGATGGTCTGACACTAGGAACAACATCTCGCATAAGCAAAAGACTAGCTTGGAAAATCTTAGGAATGCTTCGATCAGGGTGATTAAACCTGATAAAGGTGGGGGGTTGGTCATCTTTGATAAAGACGAGTATAACCTCAAGATGCTTAAAGTTCTCAATACACCAGCATATGAAATCTCATCTCTTAATGAGATGTCTGGTGAATATAAGCGAATTAAAGGGTACCTTAGAGATTTATTCATAGAAGGTAGGATAGACATCGAAACATTCGATTTCATCAACATTTCTTTCCCTAGAGTGCCAGTAATGTTTGGAATCCCCAAAATACATAAATGTTTGGTTGATCCCCCTATGCGTGCTCTAGTGGATGGTAGATGTTGTATCACATATCCTTGTGCTAAGGTCGTTGATTACATATTAAACAAACACCTCAAGTTGTTACCCCAGATCTGTAAAGATTCATGGTCCTTTTTAAGGTCTATCAACAATATTCCCTTTCACCCTTCATATAACTTCTTAACTATAGATGTGGTTGAGTTATACACTTGCATACCACACGGTGAGGCCATTGAATGGGTTGAATTAATGTTACTAGATCTGGGTGCTCCTAAAGACGAAATTGACGTTGTTACCATCTTATTAAACATTATTTTAACGTCAAACTTCTTCATTTTTAACAACAACTACTACCTTCAAAAAAAAGGCATTGCCATGGGTTCTCCATGTGGGGGAAGTGTATCCAACCTAGTGGTTGCCTATTGGGAAAAGTCTTTTTTATTTAAGGACAACCTGTTTAAAGAGATAAATAAATTTTACACGCGTTTTTTAGATGACGTCTTCATTCTCGTACAAGGAGATGAAGAATGTGTCTCTAATCTAATTGAAAAAATGAATAATTCTTGCCACTTTCTTTCATTTACCCACCACTTTTCTGTCTCTGAAATTGATTACTTGGACGTGAAGCTTACTAAAGACCTTGACAATGAGCGGCTACTTTCAAGTATTTTTAGAAAGCACACATATTGTAATGCTTTCTTACATTACACTAGTAACCACCCATGGAAACAGAAAAAGTCCATTGTCAAGGGTCAATTAGTCAGAGCTACACGCATGTGTAACACAGATACAGCCTTTGAAGTAGAGTGTTCAAACTTAAAAGAAATGTTTCTGAATAGGGGTTATCCTGTGAACTCATAGACAGTTTAATAAACGAAGTATCACTGAAAAGGACGTCAGGGTTTTATAAACCACTACTCCTTTACACTGAAGTAAATGACCCCTTGATTATTGAAAATCAGGGAACAACTACACCCAGTGGTAGATTTAACACACTTGTAACAGACAATTGTAGCAACAATTTGGTCAATGTTAGTACAATTCATGACTTTAAGACCAGCTTAATTCTTACACATAATAAACATATTGACAGCATGTGTTCAATTGTTAAGAAAAATTGGCACTTTATAGTGAATAGTGCCTACTTGTTGGATGTTTTGGGGTTATTTCCCCAATTTGTGTTTAGGAGAGGTAGAAATTTAAAAGAGTTACTACAGACAAGTGACTCTACAAATTTTCTAGTGAGACAAACTGGCTGTTTTACATGCGGTTTTTGTAACTGGTGTAAGTTACTAAAAACAGGGAACTCCTTTGTTGTCAGAGATGTGAAATATCACATTAAACACAAGATTGGGTGTGAAACCAAATCTATTGTTTATATAGCACAATGTAACTGTTGTGCGCTTATGTTGGTAAACGGATCGAAAGATGCGTGACCGAGTTTACCAACATAATTACGCTATAAAAAATAAAAAAACTGACAACGCACTCTCAAAACATATTTTGGAGAATATTGGACACAGTTTTTGTTTTACGGGCATTGATTGTGTTAAAGTTGGCATTAGGGGGGGCCCACAGTCCTTAATGCTTGAATTAAAAGAACTCGAATGGCAGCTGTTATTAAATGCTTTTTCCCCCCCTGGATTAAATGAGTGTTGTAACATTTCTGTTATTTTGAAATATAATAGTTACCTTAGAAATTGAATAGTCAATTTGTGAGGGCTAACAGCTTATTATTTTTATAGGAATGGTTAATAATTTATGTATAAAGTATTACTTTTTTAATGTATTGCACCCATATTTTATTACCCGTTTATCAGTTTAGGGCATACATGTATTTGTTATTAAAACTGATGATTTTTAAACATATATTTTTGTATTATAAACCCTAGGGCACATCGAGTGGTGTTACTGTGGCATTGTATTGTTAAAAATTGTTAAAAATATGTAGATTCATGTTATTTTCAGTGTTCCGTACTTACTAGCTTAAAGGAAATGACATCAGAATTATCAGCTGTTTTGGTTTTAAAAAGTAGCGCTTGGCACTTTTTATTCTTGTCTGAAGAAGCTCCTCTATGAGAAGAGCGAAAACGTTCTTATTAAATTTACGTTAACCATACTTTTTGGCTGAAGTTTTCTTGTGGCTTGACTGCGCCTTGTCTCTATCTTAGTAGATGGTAAAGAGGTAACTGCTAAGAGGGACACGGCTTCTGATATAACAATTGTGAGGTTGGCAGTGGTTAGAGAAGAGCATAACTTGCTTGGGCAGTCCACTCCAGTTAGAGTGTTGGGAGGGACCCCATTCCATATACCTTTGGCTAGGGTTCATCTCGGCTGGGAGGGTAGAAGAAGAAGCAAGCAAGTAGGTGTGTTTGAGTATATTCCTGCAGATGTCCTAATAGGGAATGACTGTGATGATGCAGTGCCTTGTGTGCATGCAGTGACATGTAGTCAGGCTGGGAGACAGGCATGTAGGTCCGGTAGTCCGGGAAAGAACCAGACAGATCTCATACCTGAAGCTGGGACTAATGTGGTGGCTGTTTCAGAGAAGGAGCTATCCTGTAGCAGTAAATCTGAAAGTGAGTCACAGCTGCTGGAGGTACTGATGTTCCCTTGGATACAGTGATTGCAAGGATTGAGGCGAATGATAGTACTCAGAGTGACAGTGAGGTACAGCTGTTAGGAGATACTAGGCTTCCTGTGGAAGATGAGCTTGGGAGGGTTGCAAATGTATAGTTGACACAGGCTCAACTTATGGATCCTGTAGTACACAGCTTTAAGGGGATGGTTAAGGAAGCACCTGAGGATCAAGGAAGAAGGGTGGTGGCTGTTTCAGAGAAGGAGCTATCCTGTAGCAGTAAATCTGAAAGTGAGTCACTGCTGCTGGAGGTACTGATGTTCTCTTGGACACAGTGATTGCAAGGATTGAGGCAAATGATAGTACTCAGAGTGACAGTGAGGTACAGGTGTATAATGGAACAAAAGTTTGTTATATAAAGAGTGGACTCCTAAGGGAGGGCTGGAAGGTGAGGTAGTATGGCAGTTGGTAGAGCCTAGAGCCTACTGTCTGCCACTTCTAGTTATAGTCCCTATTAGTCCTTAGGAAGAGGATATTGAGGCAGAGAAGGAAGGTTTGTTGTATAGAAAGCAGACTCCTAAGAGAGGGCTGGAAGGTGAAGTAATGCAGCAAGTGGTAGAGCCTAGAGCCTAGTGTCTGCCACTTCTACCTAAAGTCCCTAATATTTTTTTTGCAGGTGATATTAATATAAAAAAGGTGGCAAGTGCATTGCTAGAAATTTTTAGTAGAGTAGGTTTTCCACAGGAAATACTGACTGAAAAATGTGCCATCTTCATGATAGGTTCATAGGCTGGTACTAGGCTATTGGCCCTAGGATCTATACAAGCCTAACCATAACAATTCCCTGGATATTTCTTCCCACAATATTTACTTCTCTGGACCCCTGTCTAGCAGGGCGACTGACATGATCCCCGGGGTGAATTTCTTATCTCCCATCCAATCATCAAGGTTCCTTTTGAAGAGGGCCAAGGAGGCACTCTGCTTGAGCATTCAGACCTGCTGACTTGTTTGTGGAAGTGTTGTGGGGTGAAAGACCACCCCCTACTATCCCCAAACTAATAGTTGTGTGGAGAGGTGAAACTCTGCATGTAAGACTATGCTATGGGCATTTGCAGACCAACATGTGAGGAAGGTCTTGGATAGATTAAGTAAGGCAGGATTAACTATTAAACCCAGTAATTGTCAAGTGGGTATGGCAGAGGTCACTTAAGACACAGAGTGGGAAGTGGTAAAAGTAGGCCAGAACCTGTCAAGGTAGAAGCTATTCAAGTGTGGCCAGTTCCTGTTAGTAAGAAAAAAGTGAGAGCATTTCTAGGGACAGTGGGGTACTATAGGAAATATGTGCACAATTACTGTACCATAGCTGTACCCCTTACTGACCTAACTAGGAAAAATAAACTGGACAAGGTAGTGTGGACCACAGATTGTGAACAGGCATTCCAAAAACTAAAAGAGATTTTGGGAGAACCTCCTGTGATAGCCAGCCCAGATTACAATAAATAATTTATTGTACAGGTAGATGTATCAAATTGTAGTGTGGGGGCTGCCCTCTGCCAAGTTTCCTCAGAAGGAGAAAAACACTGCTGTGAGGTAAATAACACCAGTGCAAATGGATTGCCCAGGAGAGGAGTGGGTTAATATTCCCAGGTAGACCCATTTTTCCTCAAGCGTCGGTTTTCAAAGGTCACTTGAAAATCGTTCTTGATTCATAAGGGGGGAATATAAAGAAAATGAAAACACAGTCATCTGTGTTAGCATGCCTGACAGGAGATTTGTGCATATTCTCAGATTAACTTGTTGGTTTGCCAGCATGTCTAATTGTGAAAATGTAAATAAGTTTTTTAAATGTTGAGTATTTCCCTGTTTAATCAGAATGTTTAAAGAATCTATCATTGTTTTGATACATTTCTAATTGCTCATGTTTGAGAGGGAGATTCTAAAGTAGTCTGATTGGTGGCAGTATTACCATATTATTTTGGGCAAGGGGTACAGCTGGAAATCTGTGTCAGGCTTTCCCAGAAGTGTATGGATGTGTGAGATTTAAATTTACTTTGAGTGAGTATATCAGAGATCTTAAACTGGGACACATTGCTTTGAAGTGTGTAATAGAGAGTTACATTAGGGGTGAACAGAAGTATACAATTCAGTCCAAGATTGTTCATCATGTTCCTGTTGTGCTCTTAGGGGAAAATTGTGAAATATTACTCCTGTTTAAGTGACAGTCTCTCATTGGAATCAGTTGTGAGGATTGAAGCTCCGTAGTTACTGACCCAGGATAGTAAGAGATGTTACATTTATTGTTGGCAGTCTGGTGGGGTATTGGCCGGATGTCACATTTAATTGGTAGCAGTCCGGTGGGATATAGCCGGACGGTGCAGTATTATTCTTATATTGTCCATGATTGTGCTTGATTCTTTTAATGTTGTCCATAAGCTTTTACCTGTGTCCCACTTGCTGGACACCTCTGCTGAGATTACACTCATATTCAGGCAAATCAGTATGCAGACATTCACAATATGCAACCTATCTCAATTGTATGTAACATCCCTGATAGATATCCTCTCCATTATTCATGTAAGGATGGTTATCTCACACAGACATCCTCCCATTGTTATGTCACCTTATGTGACAGTCACATAATACACATTTTCACTGTGCAAGCCCTACTGTACCAGACAGATATGTGATTGGTGTTGCTGCTACAACCGTCTTCCATTGACATGCCCTTATCTGCTGTACATTAGGTTGTTTCACCTGCCCTCTTTCCCTGTGTTCATTCCTACAATTCATATGTGTGTCCCTATTCAATACACACAATTCCCCTGAGTGTTTATTTTACATGGCAGTCCATGTACCCTTACAGATCATTTACACAACCTCAGTACAGAATGCCAGGAATGGGATTTTACAGTAATCTGCACTGTAGATACACTATCCTCTACTGTGTTTGGACCATATACTTAACAATCATACATCTCAATTGTCCAGATTTTCACAGAATGTCCAGATTTGTACCTTTGTATCTTTTGGTGGGTTTTGTATCAAATTTGTGGTTTTCTGCCACATCATTGGGATGATCTCAGGACTGATGTGACACAATAATTGCATACATTTTAGTTTCAGACTTCAAATCCTTCAGAACATGTATCTTAACACAACCCCCTGTTATTCTAGCATATTTCTAAACAGCAAATATGTCCCTATTTCTGGGTCAATGTCCACCTATTATGATGGCTTTTGTCCAGATTATTGCACTAAGAGATTGAGAGCTATCTGTTAAGCCCTGGTGATCATTGTGGCATTCTGCTCAAAACTGCAGATCTTCAGTTCTATGATTTAAACAGGATTGCTATCTGTGTTTGCTTACATGGTTTCCTGGCTGACAACACTGTTGCCAGCTATTAAACCTCACTTATTTACATTTAAATGAGGTGCATGGCATGAATATGCAATAAGCTCTGCTGCTCACCACACATTACCGTGCACACATGCTCCACGTAGGCTTTGTGCAAAGCCTACATGGAGTTTATTAAATCCCTGGGATAATCTGTGACTTTTCATAACTTTTTTTATGTTAGTACTAAACTGTTTCAGTCTGTGCTTCCTGAATGTACTCAATTAACTTTTTTGTTTTCTTTCTACGTTACAATAACACTTCATATGTGTGCTGGGGTCTCACGAGTGTTGATGTTTGTAGTATTTTTAGCAGTTCATTATGAAGTAAATATTCAAACATTTTTTATAATTTTATATTGATTTAACATATATATATATAATACATTCTGAGAAAGGAAGATAATTCAATGCTATATATACAATGTCATGCAGTACATAAAACATTAAATGACCAAGGCATTAAATTCCATAAATAAGTCAATTTTCTTGATATTTCATTAACAACATTTCAAGAGTACACTAACACCTGGGTATCTTAATGTTATTTGCAGATCTTAAATTAATCACTTATTTTTCATTTTTACATAATATTGTGGTTAAATTAAAAAAAATTCTTTAAACAAAGGAGCTGAATCTGTTGTCCACTTTTTTCTAATAATCTTTCTAGCTACTTCTAAAAGACTGCAAAACATTTTTGTGTTGCTTCGACTTTATTCCTTCATATCAATCATTGATGAAAAAGTCTAGAAATTAGCAACTAATCTGCATGGTGCAAAGTTACACCATCCACTCAGTAATAAATAAGATATGAATTCATAACATATCAAAAGTGTTCCTTTTTTTTACATTTTTTATTTATTTTACCTCTTTCTTGAGTGGGTAACTGAACTGGGCCCAAATTTCCTTGTTCAGGGGTTATCTGGGAGTCCTTTCTGGTAAAGTGACTTGCAAGGAGTTAAGCATTAGAGAAATAAAAGGCAAAATCAAACTGTATACCCTGGGAACAGGAAACAGCTCTTTTAACAGCTCAGAGATTTATAACTCCCATACACCCAAACACGGATAAGTGAAATGTTGTTTAAATCTGTGCTCTGAGTAGTTCCTTTAGGCAATAATAAACTGCAGTAGCCCATAATTGTTAATATATCCCATGTTTTTCACCTGAACTCTGCTTGTTGTACTGGGAGGGAATCAGTAATAACACTTCTTATCAGGGATATAGTGAGGCACACCCTTTGTGCTACCCTACTGAGAAAAATTTTCTGAGCATCACTCAGAAACATTATAGCATTTTCAGGCCATATTATATCTACAACTATATAAATTAATGTCTCTGATAACAGGTACGTAGATTGCTTCCAGAGAGGATTAATAATTAAAAAAATATATCTTTAATATTTTTGAGGAAATGGCTGATATTGATGCCTCTATTTATTATGTACTTAGGGTAATATTTTAGGAGATACATCCGTGTTTTATACAGGCATGTATAAAATGCCTGGTGGCCTGGGGGGCAGCAAGGAGACTTTATGAATAAAAAAATCAATTGTCTGGCTACACCCCTGCTTCACTTATTTAATTACCATCCCCAATGTTCATCAGGTAGACAGTGTTGTACTAGAAAGAGATGCAGGCACTTCCAGTTTGTAAAACCAATCAGATGAAGGTTTTCCACATCTCATCTTGCCATAGAGTTCCTTGCCAGTACCTGTTCATTGACATTAGAGAAAATTGTGTCTGCACTGCAAGACCTGAGATGTATAGGTAGAAAAGGTTGTTTATACAAACTCCTACTCTGACCTCTCACGAAGCAACAAATTCTCCAGTCATAAGGCAAGATATGTTAAAAAACACAAACTAGAGAAACTCACTGTGGTACCTTGAGTATTGCTGTTATTAGTTAAACAATTTTCTCTTCTTCAACAATTTGCGAATATTCTGAAACACAGGTGGAAACAATTAACAGATACACAGTACAGAGCTTTGTATACAAAAACAGATGAATAAAAATGACTTGACCCAGAAACGTGTATTTCCATCCATTCATGCTTATGAGTCACATCTGACTTCTAAAGCAACCCTGAGAGTGGCCAGCACCATCCAAGCAGTTTACTAAGAAAGTATCACAAACACACACGGGTACCTGCACACACGCGCATGTGCACACACACACACACACACACACACACACACACACACACACACACACACACACACACACATGCGCACACGCATGCGTGTGAACACACACACCTAGGGGCAATTTAGATTGACCAGTCCACCTACCATAAGACTTTGGTTGGTGGGAGGAAAGCAGGGGACCCAGAGAAAGTCCACAAGAACATAGGGAGAACATAACAGACTCCACACAGAAGGCACCCCTGCTGAAAATTGAAACTCTAACAGTGAGATGACAAAGCGACTCACTGTACAGTGTACCATCCAAAACATGCATTTTATAAACACTTTACACTTGATATTTGCACATACATACATATATGCTTTTACTTTGTAAAATGCATGCATAAGATATAGGATGTGTGTTCTACTTGATGTTATATTGTCAGCTTACAGCAATTAATGAAACTACTACAGGAATAAGCCCCATCTGATCAATTCTTTTCCACTGTTCATCCTAGTGTAGCACCCTATATCACCCTATGAGGTTAGTCTCCCCTTTCCGGAGGCAAACACCTTATCTGCAAACACATCTTATTTGCAGGCAGATGGGAGCAAATGCTGCTTTCCAGCTGATCATCATATATAGCTACAGAGGATCAACTTGTTTGCATCTTATGTGTTTGCCTTTCATGAATTCCAGTTTCTGTGTACCACTTATACTATGCTGGTCTGTTTATAATCCATTAACATTTGCTTCCACTTCATGTCTTATTTCATTCTTCAAGTATGTACTATTCAAAGAACATTAATTATCAGATTTAATTCTTCAAGTCTGTACTATTCAAAGAATATTAATTATCTGACCTTGTTCCCTTGACCTCCACCAGGGGTCATTATCAGAGTAGTGCTCCCATGGGTTTCCTCCCCCTAAGGAGGGTAATCCAGTATCCACTGCTTAGTCTCCATCTTCTTGTCCACCTTTTACCAACCTTGAAAATAAGTCCTGAAACCACATTACCAGTGTTGCAGAAAAGGGTCCATTTCTCTGAATCATAGCACTGGCTATTTTGATTAATTACAAAGGCCAGAAGCAAGCAGGGTTGGTTCTTTACTCCTAATGCCCTAGAAAAGTAAATTGAATAGATCTTTCATTTGCTTTATTCCTCCTGTTAATACCCATCCCATGTAGCACATCCACAAAAAGTAAGCCCTGTAAAACAGACATATGCCATTAGCATGAAACATGCTGCCTGGCATGTACTTGCTGGGGAAAAAGATGTGAAACTTCCATTAGCTCTTCCTGCATAATTTCATGCCTAATACTCTGCATTCCTCCATTCTGTCATGCAAAGGCATTTAGTTACTGGACATTCCATTATAACTTTCTAACATCATTTGAACTAAATTTTATATGGCACAATGCTGCATTTATTAATTTGCTTGAGATTGCTTTTCTAGGTGTCTGCACTTTGTTTTAGTTAACAAAACTGCCGCATTTATTAATTTGCTTGAGATTGCTTTTCTTAGTGTCAGCATTTTGTTTTAGTTAACAAAACTGCTGCATTTATTTGCTTGAGATTGCTTTTCTTGGTGTCTGCATTTTGGTTTAGTTAACAAAACTGCTGCATTTATTAATTTGCTTCAGATTGCTTTTCTTGGTGTCTGCATTTTGTTTTAGTTAAAACTGCTACATTTATTAATTTGTTTGAGATTGCTTTTCTTGGTGTCTGCATTTTGTTTTAGTTAACAAAACTGCTGCATTTATTTGCTTGAGATTACTTTTCTTGGTGTCTGCATTTTGTTTTAGTTAACAAAACTGCTGCATTTATTAATTTGCTTCAGATGGCTTTTCTTGGTGTCTGCATTTTGTTTTAGTTAACAAAACTGATGCATTTATTAATTTCCTTGAGATTGCTTTTCTTGGTGTCTGCATTTTGTTTTCTGTTTTACTGATAGTTAAGAAAACTGTAGTGCTGTTATTTATTTTGATATTTCTGGTCTCTGTCTAGATCCTGTTCAGCTGGTTTTATAGCAGGGGTTGTCTACGTTATTTTGAATCCAAAAAACACATGAAAGTCACCACACATCAAGGTTTAATGAAGCTTTCAGGTCTACACCCTTCCTCAGCATATAAAAAATACATCCATTCATTACTTTTAAATAGATGATTAATTCTATCACATGATTAAGCCAGCCATAACTTAAAGAAACATGAACAATTAACTTATCCTAAGCATTAGCTAAAATCTAACTTTTATAAACGTTCATTAAAAACATTCATTAAAAAGGTTGTTATAAATACAAAACAAATTTACATATACAGTATGAAATATAAAAATATATAGGCAGTATGTAAACATATAGGAAATAACAGAGCTACAGACATTCAAAGATATTGTTTTTGCCTATTTATCAAAATTGGTTTTATACTAACAGCACTATTAAGACCAGGTGGTTTATCTGCTTGTAAATGAACTATCCTTTCATATTCCCTTGTTTATAGATAGTTATCTAGATCACCTCCCCTTGATCCTAGAATTAACACACAAATAACTCTAAATTTGAAAGTGTGATCTGGGAAGTCCATCACATGCCTATATAACCCATTTGATTCAACTTTTCTTTTCATTTCAGACTTGTGCTCTATTATTCTATCCTTTAATTTCCTACATGTTTTTCCCACATAAAATACATTGCATTGTGTGCACGTTGCTAAATAAACTAATTTTGTCGTATTGCAATCAGCCCTACATTTAAAGGTGAATTCTTCATTTGTTAAGGGATGCTGAAAATATCCTATTGTTTCATATATATCCACACAACAAGTGCAATTATGACACTTATATGTTCCTATTTTAGTTGGTATATTTTTTGGAACATCAATAAAATCTTTATAACAGAGCATCTGTTTTATCGATTGCCCGTTCCTGTAGGCAAATCTCGGTCTCAAACCCAGAATGTCCCTCAATTCCGGTTGGGCCATCAATATCACCCAGTTCTTTTCAGTAATCTTACAAACTTTTATGGTGTTGGTATTATAACTTGTAACAAATCTTACAACATTATCTTTTATTTTATTTTCACCACCTTCTGTTATTTGATCTTGATGTTCCGTATTTGTAAATCCAAAAATAGATTTATATATACTTTTTCTTCCTTGTATAACCTCATCATATACTTGATTTACATCTGTTAACAAATAACCACTTTTCACAAATTCATCCTTCATTTTATTAATCTGCTCTATAAAGCTATTTTCCTCAGTAGTAAGTCTACTAGCCCTTATTAACTGTGACTTTAAAATTCCCTTATAAATATGTGGTGGGTGCATACTGTTCATCTTGAGATATCTTTCAGCATATACTTCCTTCTTATGTACCCTAGTTTCTACTCTATCATGCTTTTTCTGAATACTCACATCTAAAAAAACTATCTCATGTGATGAGTATTCCATTTTAAATTCAAAAAAATCTGTAGTACTATTCAGATACTGCAAAAAACTCTCTAATTCAAGTACTGTCCCTGTCCACGTAAAAAAACAATCTACAAATCTACAATAACTATTTAACAAGTGGCTAAATCTATTAGTGTCATTCATTACATATTCCTTTTCCCAAATATATAGCACCATATTGGCAAAACTGTTGGCCACTGATGTTCCCATGGCCACTCCATTTAGTTGTTGATATGGCGTTCCATCAAAAATAAAAATATTTTTTGTCAACACCAACTCAAGTAATGAACATATATTTTCTATCTCACGTGGTTGAAGCATAGATTCCATCATTAACAATTTTCTAATGGCATCTATTCCATATTCTATCAGGATGACTGTAAATAATGATGCTATATCTAGTGTAACTAGCAAAAAGTTCATCCCTACTTCATTTCTTCTATACCACGTATCAAGCTTTTCCAAGTGTATCCTTTAGTATGGTAGTACACTTGGGTAAATATTTGGCCAACACTCTTTGCAAGTATATAGATATAGGTTCTGTGACCCACCCTTTTCCTGAGAATATAGGTCTCAAAGGGGGGGTCACTCATAGATTTGTGTAATTTTGGTATTCCATAGATTTGGGGAATTTTAGGGCATGGGACAGTAAAATAGGTTAACAATTCTATAGAAATATCATGCGTTAAATGCATGTCATATACTGCTAGATTCACTTGTGCTATATGGTTCTTTACATCTACAAATGATATTTTTTTTGAAATTTGTATCATCAGACAGAAAGTTTTTAAACTTATCCATGTACCATGCTTTGTCCATTACTACTGTGGCCACTCCCTTGTCCACTTGCTTTAATATTATATTCTCATCCTTCTTTAATTGTTGAAGCACCCTATAGTCAGTATAAGACAAATTAAACTTTGTTTTGTTAAATTTCTTGACCCTTTGGTCAGCATATACATTTCTAAGTTCTATTTCCACTAATTCCGAAAAAGCCACGATTACTGGTGAAAGTTGCGGTATAAACGTACTCAGTTTTCTAAAAGTTGAATGAACATCATGCATCTGTTTAAACATTAATTTAAACATTAAATTCCTAGCAAATAGCTTTACATCTGTTAGTACATCAACTATAGTGTCAGTAAATGCAGGGATGAATTTCATCCCATTAGCTAATAGTTCATAATGTTGATCTGTTAAAGTCACTTTAGAAATATTTACAGTACCTTTATATAAATGACCATACAGTCTTATCGGCGAACTGCCTTGTTGGGTAGTTAGGGACTCTCGTTCTTCCTCTTCATTGCTAGCGTTGATTGCTGTATGGTCTTTTCTATAGTAGATTGCTTCTTCAGCTGCAATGAGATTTTCTCCGGTTCTTTCAATTGAAATGGTAAAAAAGAAGAGATTTCCATCTGCTTTCGTTTTTCCTTTGTTCTCACACCCGTTGTCATCAACTTCTGCGCCGATAGTGTACTCGCTTTGCTCGTTGTCTTACCAGTCATGATGGATTCACTGGAGATCGAGCTCCCTTCATCCCTTTCTTCACTAGGCCGACTTGGCTCTCGTTGTGTAGCCAATACCGGAACAGAGTTTGACACACCTTCCATGCGCTCATCAGGATTGGTGGTTATGTCCATTGGCATTGCCGGTATCTCAAACGCATCCAGCTGATCTAAATTTCCTCGCATTGTCCTACCATCCCTGTTCATCGTATTAATTATTTTATGGTGATTTGTTGCCTTTTTATAGTAAAATTTTGGCCAAGAGAAGATACGGCCATTTTTAAAATCTTCTATGTCACGCTGGAGTTTACGTTTCTTCTGAACCTCCAGTTTACTATCCAGGACTTGGATTCTACTCACAAACGCCTGGTATTGTTCATTCAAAAAGTCTGTAGTTAACAATTTCACCATATCTTTTTCCAGCTTCTCTATTTCTTCTAGCAGTGTACTCTCCACTTCTTCAAAATATTTATTCATCAGTTTCATATAGTTCATACTGAGCTCCAGGTTTAATTGCTGCCATTGTCTCAAGAGCTCCTCATATGTATTCCCATACGATGGCATTTTCAAAATACGAAGCCCTCTAGGAACTACACCCAGTTCCAAGTATGCTGAAAAACTCAGTCTCTGCCACTGCAAATACTTAAAGTTTTGGACTTTCTTTTCCAGATCAAATATTAATTTGTTAAACTCACTTATAGTTTTACTTGTATCTGCATCTCTTGTTATAGGTTCCACAGTAGTAAGTTGCATTAAAGGATTAATTGATTTTGTCAATAGTCTCTTAACTGTAGAACTCATACTTTGAGCAGCAAACGTTTCAAAGTTTAAAAACTGAAATGGCTGGCTTACTTTCCTCTTATAATGTTCACAGTGGCTCTCAAAAGCACAATATCACAGTAAAAACACGCTTAGTTGTTCAGCAAAATCCAAAAAACACACGAAAGTCACCACACATCAAGGTTTAATGAAGCTTTCAGGTCTACACCCTTCCTCAGCATATAAAAAATACATCCATTCATTACTTTTAAATAGAGGATTAATTCTATCACATGATTAAGCCAACCATAACTTAAAGAAACATGAACAATTAACTTATCCTAAGCATTAGCTAAAATCTAACTTTTATAAACGTTCATTAAAAACATTCATTAAAAAGGTTGTTATAAATACAAAACAAATTTACATATACAGTATGAAATATAAAAAATATATAGGCAGTATGTAAACATATAGGAAATAACAGAGCTACAGACATTCAAAGATATTGTTTTTGCCTATGTGGGAAAAACATGTAGGAAATTAAAGGACAGAATAATAGAGCACAAGTCTGAAATGAAAAGAAAAGTTGAATCAAATGGGTTATATAGGCATGTGATGGACTTCCCAGATCACACTTTCAAATTTAGAGTTATTTGTGTGTTAATTCTAGGATCAAGGGGAGGTGATCTAGATAACTATCTACAAACAAGGGAATATGAATGGATAGTTCGTTTACAAGCAGATAAACCACCTGGTCTTAATAGTGCTGTTAGTATAAAACCAATTTTGATAAATAGGCAAAAACAATATCTTTGAATGTCTGTAGCTCTGTTATTTCCTATATGTTTACATACTGCCTATATATTTTTATATTTCATACTGTATATGTAAATTTGTTTTGTATTTATAACAACCTTTTTAATGAATGTTTTTAATGAATGTTTATAAAAGTTAGATTTTAGCTAATGCTTAGGATAAGTTAATTGTTCATGTTTCTTTAAGTTATGGCTGGCTTAATCATGTGATAGAATTAATCCTCTATTTAAAAGTAATGAATGGATGTATTTTTTATATGTTGAGGAAGGGTGTAGACCTGAAAGCTTCATTAAACCTTGACGTGTGGTGACTTTCGTGTGTTTTTTTGATTTTGCTGAACAACTAAGCGTGCTTTTACGTTATTTTGAAGCCAGCCTATCCAAGGTGTGAGCACAGCTTTTTCTGTTATCTGATTCCCTGAAGCTCTTAAGTTTTCCTTCACACTACTGTATAAGGAGTTACAATTCTGTGAGACAGTATCTTAGCTGCTCTTTGTGGCCTAGCTGTGACTGATTCAATAGACATTTGGATACAGAAATCCTATAAGTATATTAATCTGTTATCAGTGATAGTCAACAAAACTGTTGCATTTATTAATTTGCTTGAGATTGCTTTTCTTGGTGTCTGCATTTTGTTTTAGTTAACAAAACTGATGCATTTATTAATTTGATTGAGATTGCTGTTCTTGGCATCTGCATTTTGTTTCCCACCTTCCCTCCCTCCCTATTAGTGTCTTATTCTTATAATTGGTGGCATTGCAGTTGCCCACCCTTACTGTAAATTTGATCTTGGACATTCCTCCCAGTCTAGTGTCATTAGCTCATTCTACCTAATACAGAGAGAACATTTGAGAAGGCCAACCTACTTAGGTTCCTAACCTTAAATTATTTTCTGTTCCTCCTTTCTTTCTTTCTTTCCTTCCTTCCACTTTACTAAAAAAAAAAAAACTCTAAGCTTGTTTCCTGCCATTCTTGTGACTAGTCTAGTCAAGATGCAGATTTGCTGTATTCAGTCCTGTTTGTAAGCTTCTGAGCCCCCTTTCTGTGTTGGAGGGAAGCCTTCTAGCTTATCAGTGGGAGTGGTTAGCACTAGGTAGCCTATCTACCACAAGAGGAGTCATTTCTGGCCCTGAAATTGTAGTTTATTGGCCGTTTGGGCAGCTTTTCCATCTCTTTCAACTTTCTGGTTTAAAAGCCTGCATTTGCACTTGTTTCCCACCTTTCCTGTAACTAGTCTAGTCAAGATACAGATTTTCTGTATCCAGGACTGTTTATAAGCTTCTGAGCCCCCTAAGCCTTTCTGTGTTGGAGGGAAGCCTTCTCACTTATCAGTGGGAGTGGTAAGCACTAGGTAGACTATCCACCACAAGAGGAGTGGTTTCTGGCCCAGAAATTGTAGTTTATTGGCTGTTTGGGCAGTTTTTTCATCTCTTTCAACTTTCTGGTTTAAAAACCTGCATTTGTGCTTGTTCCCTCCTTTCCTGTAACTAGTCTTGTCCAGATATAGAATTGCTCTATCTAAGACTGTTTGTAAGCTTCTGAGCCCCCTCAAGCCTTTCTGTATTGGAGGAAGCTTTCTAGTTTATCAGTGGGAGTGGTAAGCACTAGGTAGCCTATCTACCAGAAGCTGAGTGGTTTCTGGCTCAGTATTGTAGTTTATTTACTATGTGGGCAGTATTTTCCATCTCTTTCAACTTTCTGGTTTAAAAGCCAGCATTTGCGCTTGCTTCCCACCTTTCCTGTAACTAGTCTTGCCCAGATACAGATTTGCTGTATCCAGGACGTTTATAAGGTTTTGAACCCCCAAGTCTTTCTGTGTTGGAGGGAAACCTTCTAGCTTATCAGTGGGAGTGGTAAGCACTACATAGCTTATCTACCTGAAGAAGAGTGGTTTCTGGCCCAGACATTATAGTATATTGGCCATTTGGACATTTTTTTCCATCTCTTTCAACATTCTGGTTTAAAAGCCTGCATTTGTGCTGGTTTCCCACCTTTTCTGCAACTAGTCTAGTCCAGATACAGATTTGGAGTATCCATGACTGTTTGTAAGCTTCTGAGCCCCCTAGGCCTTTCTGTTTTGGAGGGGAGCCTTCTAGTTTGTCAGTGTGAGTGTTTGTGGTAGGTACTAGGTAACCTATCTACCACAAGAGGAGTGATTTCTGGTCCAGAAATTGTGGTTTATTGTCCGTTTGGCAATTTTTCCATCTCTTTCAACTTTCTGTTTTAAATGCCCACATTTGCACTTGTTTCACACCTTTCCTGTAACTAGTCTAGTCCACATACAGATTTGCTGTATTCAGGACTGTATGTAAGCTTCTGAGCCCCCCAGAGCTTTCTGTGTTGGAGGAAAGCCTTCTAGCTTATCAGTTGGAGTGGTAAGTACTAGGTAGCCTATCTACCATATGAGGAGTGGTTTCTGGCCCAGAAATTGTAATTTATTGGCTGTTTGAGCAGTTTTTCTATCTCTTTCAACTTTCTGGTTTAAAATTCTGCATTTGCACTTGTTTCCCACCTTTCCTGTAACTACTCTAGTCCAGATACAGATTTGCTGTATCCAGGACTGTATGTAAGCTTTTGAGCCCCCCCCCCCAAGCCTTTCTGTGCTGATGAGAAGCCTTCTAGCTTGTCAGTGTGAGTGGTAAGCACTAGGTAGCCTATCCACCACAAGAAGAGTGGTTTCTGGTCCAAAAATTGTAGTTTATTGTCTGTTTGGGCAGTTTTTCCATCTCTTTCAACTTTCTGGTTTAAAAGCCCAATTTTGCACTTATTTCCCACCTTTCCTGTAACTAGTCTAGTCCAGATACAGATTTTCTGTATTCAGGACTGTATGTAAGCTTCTGAGCCCCCCCATGCTTTTCTGTGTTGGAGGAAAGCCTTCTAGCTTATCAGTGGGATTGGTAAGCACTAGGTAGCCTATCTACCACAAGAGAAGTGGTTTCTGGCCCAGAAATTGTAGTTTATGTGCTGTTTGGAAGTTTTTCCATCTCTTTCAACTTTCTGGTTTAAAAGCCCATGTTTGCACTTATTTCCCACCTTTCCTGTAACTAGTCTAATCCAAATACAGATTTGCTGTGTCCAGGACTGTGTGTAAGCTTCTGAGTAGTCCCAAAAAGTCTGCTCTTCAAATTTTCCCTTAGATCTGCTAGCTCTCTCCTCTCCTGCACTTTTACTAGCTTATTAGTCTAGCACTTTACCAGACTTCTTGTAGAAATTATTGTACCACACAAAAGTGCTACCAGCATTAAATGTTCTACAAGGAAACAGCTCCAGTACTTATTATTAATGTCCACCCCTCCAGGCATGTCTAAATTTCAGTTCCCTGTGCCTTCTCCTATTAACCTGGTGAACTTGGGCATCCTGAGGCAATGTAGCAACTGCCTCATGTACACTGACAACCTCTCCTCTTACCTCCCAACACTCAGACTTGCAAGAGATGCACTTATATATCCAAATTGGAAGTGATGCACTCTCCAGCCAAAACCAAAATAGCTGGTCAAGAGGGGGTCAACACTTGCACCACACCACACGGAACACATAGCCCTCCAGAACACCCACCAGCACTGCCTTCACATAAAAAAACAAACCACTCAACCACTATCATGGAGGCTCTCATTAAAAATCTACACAAACAGCAGAAACCTCCAAGGCAGAAATGCAGTCGACCACCACAACACAGCACTAATCACAAGACACATAACTCTCCTAAACAGTGTGCCACTCAACCAAAGCACCTAAGGCAAAACAGCATGCCCAACACACTAGTCATAGGTGACTTGATAGTGAGGCACACTGATGTCCCACTCACCAGGTTGAATAAGGAGAAAGTAACAGTCAGCTGCCTGTCATGTGCCAGGATCCACCACATAACGTACGCACTCAGGTCCCTCAACAAGAAGTACAAATATGACTCTGTCATTGTACATGTTGGTGTGAATGACCTGAGACGTACCTCGCTGGACCATGTGAAAAGAGACATGGAGGAGCTCTCAGATTATGTTGCCCAGGCGGGTATGACCCTAGCAGCCTCCTACCATCACCCAGAATGGTACCACAGTACAAGCAAAAAATGATTGATTTCAACATCTGGCTAAGTTTTTCATGTCATTCTAAGGGGATCCAGGATCTGTTTGCCTGGGATGACATGAGTGACAGACCTTGATTGCTTTGCCAGAGATGGCCTGCATCTGTCACCCCTGAGCTTCCAGATACTGGCCAAGGTTCTTGCCACCCCTACAGTGCTTTTTTTAGGTGGTGTTCCAAAGACCAAATTACCACCATAAGAGCTACAAACAAATGCAATCTGAGCGTCATGCTGCTCAATGCTAGAAGTCTAAATCTCAAAATGGACTCACTCAAAGCACTCCTTAAAATGGAGAACATTGACATTTGTGCTGTAAAAGAGACCTGGTTTAAGGCAGCAGAATGCAACCCTGCACTACTAAGCTATAACTCATTCTACACCTTTCAGCCCCAGAACTTGGACTGAAGCACCAAAGGCGATAGTGTTTCTATATTCATAAAGTATGTTCACACCTCTGGACTGGTAGCCCAATATAACACATCAGAGATACTTCAGGTGCAACTAACATTGGGTAAGACAGCAATTCAGGTTGTAGCCTGCCATAGGTCCCCAACCATGTCTCAAGACTCACACTCCACATTTCTAAGCACCCTGGAGATAATTAGGGTCTAACCTAACACTCTCAAACTGGGCGACTTCAACTACCCTTCCATTAACTGGGAAAACTACTCATGTATCAATGCACTTTCCTGTTTCCTGGAATTCATTTAGTCCAGTGCCCTGGACCAGCTTGTTCTTACCTCCACTAGAGGTAGCAACATCCTTGACCTGGTCATTCCTAACATGGGCGACCATTGCTCTACACCAATAGTCAACTCCTCCCTGGTTAGATCTGACCACAAACTAATCACCTTGGAAATCCACCCCCCCCCCCCCCGCAAAGATAACCACCATGAAAAACTTCTCTAAAGCTAACTTTGGGCTCCTAAATACAGAGGTGGCTAACTTCATGTCACCCATGCAAGTGCAGAATAGTTGCATGACTGCGGAATCATACACCAATGCACTGTACAAACACGTACATAAATGCATGGATCTCGCCATACTCAATAGAACCAAGACACTGTCCTCCAAAAAAAACAAAGCTAATCTAGTGGTCTCCTGTCATAAACAAACTCTACAACAGAAGAAGGAAATTAATGCAGAATAAGGTGAAGTCCCAAGATTGGAAAAACTCCCTTATCAGCCTCAACAAAAAGTTGAGATCCCTCATCAAATCCTCTAAAGCTAGCTATGAAAACAGAATTGCAGCAGATAGTAAAGACAGCCACAAGACCTTCTATTGTTATGTAAGGAATCTCCATGGCAATACCCAGATTTTCTCTGAACTACTGCACAATGGTATCTCCTATACCATGCCAACATATGTTGCCAATATACTGGCCTACAGATTCAGTGCCAACTTTAACCCTCTCTCCCCCACCAAAGGATCAATCACAATACCAGTCGATTGCCAGGCACCCAGTATTACTGCTGCACAGGTTAAAACAGCATTGTCCAAGGCAAAGAATACAGCTTCTATGGGACCTGACAATATTCCTGGCTGTGTTCTACATGTACTACAGAGTGAAATGGCACCTCACCTGTGTGCCCTGTTTAATCACAGCCTCACCTCAGGCTTTGTCCCTCCCGAATGGTGCACTGCTACAGTCATCCCTCTCCACAAAGGAGGAGTGACTACACACCCTGGGAACTATCACTCCATTAGCCTGATGAGTCTGATATGCAAAGCTATGGAATGCATCATCATGGACCTAATAAACAAGGATATAGGGAATCTCCAAATTCTGGATCCCACACAATTTGGTTTTGTAAAGTGTAGATCATGCCTGCTCAACCTGGTCGACTTCTTTGAGTCAGTCACCAGAGCTGTGGATGAAGGCAAGGTGGTTCATACAGCCTACCTTGATCTGGCCAAGGCCTTTTATACCATTCCCCACTCAGGAATCATAGGAAAACTCACTAATCTATTCATCAACCCCTATATCACTAGGTGGGTTGCAAATTGGCTCACAGATAGAACCCACAGTGTGAAAGTAGCTGACTCCAAGTCAGACTGCCGACCAGTCACGGGTGAAGTCCCACAGGGTTCGGTCCTGGTTCCTCTCCTGTTTGGTATCTCCTCCTCTGAAGCCCAGGCCAAGATGAGGAACTCTGGCTGACAAAGTTCGCAGATGATTGCAAGTTGGGAGCTACTATTAACTCCCCAAGTGATGTTGACATCCTACAGAAAGGCCTCACTGAGACCAACGACTGGAGTCAAAACCATGGCCTTAAACTCGATGCCAAAAAATGTGTTGTCATCCCATTTGGGAAAAACCCGGTTCCCATGAATTACCACACCGATGGTAGTCCACTGAACACAGAAGGAGTTATAAGAGATCTGGGAACACAGATTGATAGTATCCTCTATTATGACCACCACATTGCCACTGTGGTCAGAAAGTCCTTCTATGTGGCACATCTCATTACGAATGGTTTTGCATCCAGGAAAAAAGAGGTCATTATCTCCCTCTAATCTTCCCTCATTAAGCCATTCATTGAGTTCAGTGCCCCATTTGGCATATACCTCACTACACACCTGCAACAACTGAAGAGGCTGCAAAAGTACCTCACAAAGAGGATCCTAGGCCTTAAATACGTGTCCTATATGGACAGACTCAAAAAAACTCCAACTATTCATAGGTTCTTAGGTAGGTATTAGGCTATCGGCCCAAGGGCCTAAGTAAGCCTAGCCAACAAAGTTCCCTGACTTATGCCAACCCAAGAAAGTTAATTTCTTGTGCCCCTGTCAAGCAGAGCCACAGAAGTGATCCCCGGGTGTATTTCCTATTTCCCATCCACTCATCAAGATTTTTCTTGAAGAGTGTTAATGAGGAACTTTGCTTGACATAGATGGGTAGCTTGTTCCAGAGTATGAGAAGTCTCTGGGACAGGAATCTATCCCTCCAGCAAGTTCTAATATTGTGGTGGCAAGGTTTAGGTCCCTAGAGCATGTAGCTCAGAGGGATTGGGATTTCTTTAGGTGTAGCATGTCCAACAGCTCTGGGTTTGACATAGCTTTATATGTTAGGCAGAGTTCACCTCAGGAGTAGGCGATATGCTACAGAGTAAAGCTGGAGTTTTTTGAGACAATCAGTGTAGGGCATCTGTCTGAGGCCAGTAATCCTCTTTGTGAGTTATTTCTGTGGCCTTTCCAGCTGCTGCAGATGTCTTGTGAGGTACATTCCAAAAGGGGCATTGTACTCTATAATGGGTCTAATGAGTGTCGAGTAGAGGGGAACAATGACCTCATTTTTACTGGATGAAAACCCTTTTGCGATGAGGTGTGCCATGTAGAAGGATTTCCTGACTACTGTGGAAATGTGTTTATCAAAGGAGAGACTACTGTCCACCTGGGTCCTAAGGTCTCTTATCAAACATTCAGTGTTAAGAAGACTGCCACCTATGTGGTAGTTCATGGGTACAGAGTTTTTACCAAAGGGGATAACAATGCACTTTTTGGCATTGAGCTTGAGGCCATGGCTCTGACACCAGGCATTTGTCTCAGTGAGGCCCTTCTGTAGGATGCCCACATCATTTGGGGACTCGACTATAGCTCCTAGTTTGCAGTCATCTGCGAACTTTGTTAGCCAGATGCCTTCTGTGTTAGCCAGTACTTCAGAGAAGTAGATACCAAACAGGAGAGGTCCCAGGGCTGATCCCTGTGGTACTCCACCTGTCACTGGTTTGAAGTCAGATTTGGAGTCTGCAACTTTTACAGCGTGGGTTCTGTCAGTGAGCCAGTTGGCAACCCAGCTTGTGACATACGGACTTATACCTAGTTTAGTGAGTTTAGCTATAATTCCAGAATGGGGGATGGTGTCAAAAGCCTTGGCAAGGTCAAGATAGACTGTGTGAACCACCTTACCCTAGTGTACAGTTTTGGTGTCTGCCTCAAAGAAGATGACCAGGTTCAGGAGGCATGATCTGCCTTTCACAAACTCGAACTGGGTGGGGTCCAGAGTTTGGAGGTTATCAATGTCTTTGTTTATGAATTCCATGAGGATATGTTCCATGGCCTTGCAGACCAGGCTTGTCAGGCTAATATAGCGATAGTTCCCAGGATCAGTGGTGGCTCCCCCTTTGTGGAGTGGGATAACTGTTGATGTGTGCCATTCAGTGGGCACAAAGCCTGATGTGAGGCTATGATTGAACATGGTGCTTATGTGGGGAGTCAGTTCATTCTGAAGTTTGTGTAAAACGCAGCCTGGGATGTTGTCCGGTTCCATGGATGCTGTGTTTCTGGCTTTAAAGAGTGCTGCTTTTACCTGTAAAGTTGTGATTACAGGGACTCTGCATTCTTCCTGTATAGATATGAGCCCTTTAGGGGGTGAGAGGGGGGTAAAGTTAGCACTGAACCTATCTGCCAAGATGTTGGCAATATCAGTTGGTTCTGTAATTTTTGTGCCATTGTGCTGTAACTCAGAGCAGATCTGGGTGTTGCCATTGAGATTCTTGACATAGCTATAGAATGCTTTGTGGTTGTCCTTAGAATCAGTGGCAATCTTGTTTTCATAGCTAGCTTTGGAGGATCTTATAAGGGATCTCAGCTTCTTGCTGAGGCTGACCAGGGAGCTCCTCCACTCATGGTATTTTACTCTCTTTTGCAACAATTTCTCCTTTCTTTTGTAGAGTTTGTTTATGGCAGGGGACCACCAGATTGGCTTCCTTTTTTTGGAGAATAACATCTTGGTTCTGTTTGGGATAGCACGATCCATGCACTCATGTAAGCACTTGTAGAGTGTATTTGTGTAGGATTCAGCAGTCGTAACTGTGTTGTCTATCTGCATGGGTGTCATAAAGTTCACCACTTCTATCTTAAGAAGCAAGAAGTTGGCTTTGGAGAAATGTTTTACCATGGTTTCCTTAATGGGGGGTGGGGGTGGGATGTGGATATCTAGGGTGTTTAGCTTATGGTCAGATCTGGCCAACAAGGAGTTGACTTCAGGTATGGAACACCGGTCACTCATGTTGGTAATGACTAGGTCTAGGATATTGTTGCCCTTGGTCGGGGTGTGGATAAGTTGATCCAGGGCATTTGAATTTATGAATTCCAGAAAGCGCTGAGGGAAGGAGTTGGTACATGAGTAGTTTTCCCAGTTAATGGTGGGGTAGTTGAAATCACCCAATATTAGGGTGTTTGGTTGAACCCTAATATTTTCCAGTATATCAAGAAAAGAGGAGTGGGAATCCTGGGGCATGGTGGGGGATCTGTAGCAGGCTACAATTTGGATTGCAGTTTTGCCCAGAGTTAGTTGCACTTGGATAACCTTGGCTGCATTATGCTGAGCAGCTAGCCTGGAGGTGTGGATATCCTTAATGAATATGGACACACCTCCGCCTTTGGTGTTCCGGTCCAGGTTAGATGGCCGAAAGGTGTGGTATGAGTTATAGCCTGGTAATGCAGGGGTGCACTCTAGTGCCTTGAACCAGGTCTCAGTCACTGCACAGACATCAATGTTCTCCATTTTAAGGAGTGCCTTGAGTGAATGCATTTTGAGATTTAGACTTCTAGCATTGAGTAGCATTACCCTCAGTTTTTGCTTGTTTCTGTCTCATATCACCTTCTTAGAGGCGATCTCTGCTTGACTTACAAAGCCATGTCTGACCCAGCTCTGTTAGAAATGCTACATGTAAAGAAATCCCAATCCTTCGACACCACATGCTCCAGAGACCTCAACATCATTACCACAATCAACAGAACAAGCTTGAGGGACAGGTTCATAACCCAGAGACTGCCCATGCTATGGAATAGACTTCCCATAGATGTCAAACAGAGTACCTCACTAGCCCTCTTCAAGAGAAATCTTGATGAGTGGATGGAAAATAGAAAATTTACCCCAGGGATCACTCCAGTGGCTCTACTCGACAGAGGCACTGGGAACTAAGGTCGGGTGGGACTATGCCAGGGTAAATCCTATGGGCTAGGCTTGTAAAGGCTCCAGGGCCATTAGCCTAGTACACAGCTATGAACCTATGAACATCTAAATGGAGCAATTTACTGCTTTAAGGTTTACCACTGTCTAAAATATGTGAGCTGTTTTTAAAGGCCTTTTAAACCACCTTAAAACAGTGAATCTTGTATCTTGTTGTCTTTTCTTTGTCCCCTGCATTTCCAATGAGGAAGGGGTATTTGTTTTCTGTTAAATGAATGTTCCATCTGGGCACAGCCAGCTTATAATGGAAGGCTTACAATGAAAATTACGTAAACTATGCATTTTACAAGCAAATATAGTGACACTGTATAAAGAGATGTAAATAAGTAAGTTAGATTAGTTGCAACGGATAAACGGATGTTTATATTGGAAAACATGCAACACACATAAACCTATTTATGTTGACATGATGTGAAAGGCTATAACTGAATAATAACTATTATTAACCTTAGCAGCAAAATGTTAGTAGGGGCAGGCATATACAACCAAAAATATGATCAAACCTTGAGAAACAGTACATAATGAGACTAGTATATGTCAAAATCTTGCATAGTACGGTCACTTCAGTTGCAGCAGTTTCACTGTCTGTCAATAAGCTCTGCATAGTAAATCAGTAACAACACGCACTTCAGTGAAGAGTATTGAGGAGGTAATTATTGCAGTTGAACACATCCCGAGAGGGGCTTTTTTTCCATTTGAGAAGCACTTTGTACTGGTCAGCTGAGAACAGCATGCAGAGTAGAAAGACAAGGGCAGAGAGATCACAGGTGGGGAGGGGGGAGAGCAGCTATAGAAGCTGTGTGAGTGGCAAAAAGATAGGAAGGAGGAATTAAAGAAAAGATGGGTGATCCTTAGTCTGAAAATAGGGGCTTACAAAGAAGAAACTTACAGTAAAGGGATGATAGAATTGGAGCAATGAGTTTTTTGATGTCACAAGAATCATGAAGTTAAGCAAAGTGATATAGGGTATATAAAATCCAGAAGGGTCATTGAATAAGGAGAGAGGCTAAGTAAAAAGTAAGTGTAAACACTAGGAAGACTGAGAGGAGGAATAAGAGAAAGAGCAACATGGAGACCACAGAGATAAGCAGGTCAACAGTATTAGGTTCAGGTTAAGTTTAGACAGTTTGTGGAAGAGAAAGAATAGACGCTGGTAAATGCTACATTTAGGGGTTATATTTGTGTTCCTGTCTTTGATGAATATTAAGCTCTGCTACTGTAGAAATTTATCTGGCAATGCCATCAGATTTAAAATAATTTTACATGGTCAGCTGATGAGAGTTCACATTGCTTTGTACCATACAGAGACATCCCTCAGATGACAACACTGGGAGTCTATTTTTGTGAGTGTCTGTTTAGGTATCAGATGAAATACTAGCATAAATATGCCTTGTTAAACAATTTTTTAAACATTTCCAAGCCCCTCTTAAATGAAGTGGAGAATAGCTAAAACAAAATGAAACTGCTCTGTCTCTCAGAATGTGTCCCATTTATCTAAACACCCTGATTAAGTAGAGTCTAATTAAATGTCTCATACAATAACATAGGTTGTGTTGCCATGGTCAGTGTGGTCAGAGGCAGTTTGATGCCACCACAGGGTGATGTGCTCTCTTACTAATCAGGCTTGAACACAGAGCAAGTTTGGAAGAGGTTTGGGTCATTTGGTAGAACCAATAATTACAGAGTCACTGGAAGCAATTGATGGTCACATGTTAGGTAGCCAAAAATATGATTAATGTAATCTTTTGGTTCACCCCCCCCCCCAAAAAAAAATAAAAATAAAACAGGAAGTGTCTACCTAGTAATTCAGTGAGTTAATAAAATCATTCGATAAGATTCACTATGAAAAATGCAGTGCCAGTTGTGGGTCAGTAAAGGACTGAGCAGGAGTGAGAGAAAGGGGGCTTATGTTAGCAGAACCCCACACCACCCTCAGGGAGTGCCTTGTTGTTGTTTTCACAGTCTCCACCATGGAAAATGAACCATCTGAATGTGCCCGAACATATGTAACTCCACTCACCCTCCCAAGATAGGTACACCCATCCTACCTGCCTGTGCTGTCAATCATTGAGTCATTGCCTAGACCATAGTCAGGGCTTTATCTGATAAAACCACAAAACACACAAACTTTAAAAAATAAATAAAATGAGCACAGGCTGGATTCAGCACACAAACCACAAAGATTTATTTAGCTTTATCGCCATTACCAGCCTCAGTAAGAAGCTGAGATCCCTCATAAAATCCTCTAAAGCTAGTTACGAAAATAAAATTGCCAAAGATTCCAAAGACAACCACAAGGCATTCTATAGCTATGTCAAGAATCTAAATGGCAATGCTCAGATCTGCTCTGAGCTACAATAGAATGGCATTAAATATACTGATCCCAAGGACATTGGCAATATCCTGGCAGATCGATTCAGTGCCAACTTCACCCCTCTCTCACCCCCTAAAGGGCCCATTTCAATACAGAAAGACTGCCAAATTCTGGTAATCATGACCACATAGGTAAAAAACGCACTCTCCAAATCTAAGAATACAGCATCCATGGGACCAGAAGACATCTCGGGCTGTGTACTACATGAATTACAAAATGAACTGGCACCTCACCTAAGTGTCATGTTTAATCATAGCCTCACCTCAGGCTTCGTGCCCACTGAGTGATGCACAACTACAGTTATCCCACTCCACAAGGGGGGATCCACCTTGGATCCTGGGAACTACCGCCCATCAGTTTGATGAGCCTGATCTGCAAGGCCATGGAACGTATTATCATGGAACTTATAAACAAAGACATTGGCAACGTTCAAACACTGGACCCCACCCAGTTTGGGTTCGTGAAGGGTCGATCATGTCTCCTGAACCTGATTGACTTCTTCGAATCAGTCTCCAGAGCCGTGGATGAGGGTAAAGCAATCCACACAGCCTATCTGTACCTCGCCAAGGTCTTCGACACCATCCCCCACTCTGGAATCATAGATAAACTTACGAAACTGGACATAAATCCCTACGTCACTTGATGGGTTGCCAACTGGCTTACTGACAGAACCCACACTGTAAAAGTAGCCAACTCCAAATCCCGCTCCAGACAAGTGACAAGTGGAGTACCTCAGGGTTCAGTCCTGGGACCGCTTTTGTTTGGCATCTACTTCTCTGAAGTACAGGCCAACACTGAGGGACTCTGGCTAACAAACTTCACAGATGACTGCAAACTGGGAGCCATTATTGAATCCCCAAATGATGTGGATATTCTCCAAAAGGGCCTTAAAGAAACAGATGCTTGGTGGCAGAGCCATGGGCTCAAGCTCAGTGCCAAAAAGAGTTTAGTTATCCCCTTTGGGAAAAAAACATGTACCAATGAATTACCAAATAGGTGGCATACACTAAACACTGAAAGTGTGATAAGAGACTTAGGAACACAGGTGGACAGTCGTCTCACCTTCAATAACCACATCGCCACAACAGTCAGGAAATCCTTCTATGTGGCACACCTTATCACTAAGGGCTTTTCATCCAGAAAAAAGGAGGTCATTGTCTCAGTGTACTCATCCCTCATTAGACTCATCATAGAGTATAACACCCCATTTGGTATGTACCTCACAAGACATCTGCAACAACTGGAAAGGCCACAGAAACACCTCACTAAAAGAATCACAGGCCTATAGCAAATGCCCTAAGCTGACCGACTAAAAAAACTCTAGCTATACTCTGTCGCATATCGTCTACTCAGAGGCGATCTCTGCTTAACATACAAGGCCATGTCAAACCCAGAGCTGTTGGACATGCTACACTTAAAGAAATCCCAATCCATCAGAGCCATATGCTCCAGGGACCTAAACCTTGTCATCACAATGAACAAAACATGCTGGAGGGATAGTTTCCTGACACAGAGACTCCCCATACTTTGGAATAGACTGCCCATACATGTCAAGCAGAACGTCTCCTTGGCCCACTTCAAAAGGAACCTTGATGACTGGATGGGAGATAGGAAATTTACCTCGGGGATCACGTCAGTTGCCCTGCTAGACAGGGGTCCAGGAAAGTCAATATTGTGGGAAGAAATAGCTATGGAATTGTTATGGCCAGGCTTGTATAGGCCCTTGGACCAATAACCTAGTACCAACATATGAAACCTATTTACCTATAAATATGCAACAGTTCTGGATAAGTTAAACTACTTCATTTTATTTGCTAGCAGTGCTGATTTTGAGGCGCACCAACAAGGCTTTTCCCATAATGCACTGACATGTAAACTTCAGACATAATTTGCATGGTATTTTCATGTCTTTTGATGTATGCACTGTGCTTTACAGATGCAATCTTCCATATCATAAATGGCCATCATATAGACTGACCTTTACTCACAGTGAAGTTACACTATAACTTCTGAACAACCATAAAAATAGATTGCAAAATGATTGGCAGCTATTATCTTTAAAGCAGCAGGAAATTAAAATAATAAAATACATCCTGTTCATTCTTTTGAATCGCGGTTCCACAATGTCTCATAATAGTAAAAGAACTTACTGGCACTAAGGAAGATTTTTGAAGAATGGTCCAGAAAACAAAAGGGATCATTGAAACAGAACTCTGAAATACAAATGTGTGGTCCAAATAATTTGAAGTAAATGATTATACACCTATATATTTTGCTAAGAAAGAATTTTCTTTGTTTTAATCAGCAATTTTTTTGAAATAACATGTTAGTTCCTTTGTAAAGCTCAGGAGATATAATCTAGTGAAATAAGTATAACATAAAAGTTTATAAATGTGAATGTCAAGATTAAATACTGTCTGCTTGTATATGCAAATCCACAATTTAGACCTTTAGAAACTCAAAGATTTGGAGAAATTAAAAAAAAAGTAAAGCTAGGAGATAGGGTGGGCATGCAATGACATATTTATCTCAGTCTTAAGTCGTTACACTTTGTGTGGGAGTGGGTAATGTGTATGGCTTAAAAAACCCTTACAGCCACAATGCTGGCACTATACTGGGATGCCTCAGTCTCCTATCAGAGAATGGGAAATGAAATGGATTATAACTGAGTGTGGCTGGAGTGATTCCCAGCATCTGAGATCAAGGAAGGCACCATTTGGTAGTTGATCAGTTGTACAGGTGCCAAAAAGAAAGAAGGAAAGAATGAAAAAATAATATGAGAAGTGTGTCAAACCTAGAACAAAAGCCCTTATTTGCAATGGGATATATGCACAAAATATCACAGTGACATCACAGATTTAATGTTCTTCTTGAATGCCTTCAAACAACTAACAATACAAAATCTGCTGACCACAGGCAGTTATATGCTTGCAGGGAAAACGTTGTTCACATTACTATAAATGTTGAGGGAAATTAAATCTTATAATGGGGAAAGTGTCAGCCTTCCAGGGTTGTCTTGGGAAGAGATACCTTTGTAAAATGAGAGAAATCCACAAAAGATCATAAAGAAACAGCATTGGCAAACACATAATGACAATGGAACTTGCGAAGCCCCTAAAATCTGCAACACTGAGCTAGGAGCCATGGAACTTAAGTTGGAAAAAAAACAGGGTGGTGTGGATTTGAAAGTCACAAATGATGAAAAAAGCATATAGAAAATACATAACATCTGAGTTAACACAAATGTTCTCTGTGAAGAATTGGCACAGATAAATAACTGGTGTCAGAGCCATGGACTAAAACTAAATGCCAATAAATGCATAATAGTATCCTTTGGGAAGTCATCCCCCCTATAACTGTCATATTGACAAATATACCCCTAAGAATTGACCCAGTAGTCAGGGACTTGGGATCACACATAGGAAGTAATCTAACTTTTGACCATCATGTGTCTACAGTAGTAAGGAAATCATTCTATGGTGTGCAACCTATAAACAAAGGTATGGCATCTAGATCCAAGGGAATCATTATTCCACTGTATTCAACATTCATCAAACCTGTCATTGAGTATAATGCCCCCTTTGGTATGAACTTAACCAGGCATGTCCATAGAGGTTCCTCACTAAAAGAATACAGGGTGTAAGTAACATGGCCTGTACAGACTGCCTCAAGGCCCTATCTCTGTATTTTGTCTCATACAGACTGTTGAGGAGAGACCTGTTCCTGGCATACAAGACATTATCAGACCCCACTTTGGTGGACCTCCTGCATATCCAGAAAACAAACAGTACCAGAATTACCTATTTTAAAGGCTTAAACCTTGGCTGTGATATAAATAAGACCTGCTGGAGATACAGGTATATATCCCAGAAACTACCCTTTCTCTGAAACAGGCTCCTCATCCATGTGAAGCAGAGTTCCTCCCTAACCTAATTCAAGTGTAACTTGGGCAAATGGATGGGGAACAGGTAATTCTTCCCTAGCTGGGCACCTATATCTCTGATGGACACAGGCAGCCTGTAAATGTTTCATCTCCAAGCCCCTGCTTACACTTATAAAGGGTCGTTAGCCTAATAAACATCTATAAACCTATGAACTGAAGTTATCTAGAGTCAGGACCAGAAACAGCCAGTAAAATGGGGTAGGGTCTAGAAGAGGGTATCCATGGTGCTTTATGACCAATGAGTGGGGAACCTAAAATATGCCAAGGCTAAACACTGAGTCTGCAAATTGTTTGTAAGTCACAAGGATTTTACTGCAGAACCTGATGGAGTTTTTGCAGTATATACAAACCCTTTGTAAGTGTTTGCAATGCAAAAAAATGGATTTTCTACACAAGTAGTGGGTAGCTGTTGATTCTGTTCAACAGCAAGAGTTTGAAATCTGATATGGGCATTTGAAGCGGTAAAGCAAATTAACTAAACTGAAAAAATGAATGAAATAGAGGAGAACACAAGTAAGCAAAATCTGAGTCGGTGCAATGTTAAGGAGGGTAATGAGAGGCATTTGATAGAATATGCTGCAACTGATATTGTGGAGTGGACAGGTTTTGTAAACCATTGTTGTGTTGATACATGCTTGTCTGTGTTAGATTCAGAGGTGAAGTGTGGGAAACCAGACCAAAGCTGTAAAGAAACAAGCATTATGGAGGCTTTTGGCAACTGGGTAGAAAGTTCAGACTACAGGCTAGGTGTCTTGTATGTGTTGAATGTGACTATTCCAAAGGGACATAGAAACATAATGTTCAGTTTGCAAATATATATACATATATATATATATATATATATATATATATATATATATATATATATATATATATATATATATATGTATATACAGTATAATGTATTTTGGAATGGAAAAGTAGTAAAGTAGTGGCTTTCAACAGCCTGGATAAAGCAGTATAGAAAATTAAAGAATTACCACTGATGTCATCACAACATACAATTGGAGCAAAAAAAAATAAAAGACTGTTAAGATGAGAAATATTGATGTTACTAAAATGTAGAAGATGACTGAGAAGAGAAATCCCACTGGCATGATGAGATCTGTTTGTAGATGCAGTCCCTGGAACAAGATGGCTGGATAGATGTAAAGTTTCTTTGTGATTATTTGGACTGGTAATTGGCAGTTATCAAAGAGGGCTAAAACACATTGCTATTGATGTGCATCTTCCTGTGCCTAGGGTACAAGGTTTGACACCTTCCTCATTCATTTGCCTGTTGTCTGCCTCTGAATAAGTCACTTAAATAGACCATGCTGCTAGGCCCCCTCCCTGAAAAGGGACAATTTGTCCAGGGTGTGATGATGATATGGGCAAGTACCAGCATAGTCAGCTGGAATTTTGTAAAGAATGATATGTCCTTTGAATATCAAACTAATTTATACAAGATGTTTGTGTTACAAATGTATTAAAACTGTATGTCATTTGCATATCAAACTGGTTTGTACAGATGTTTGTGCTGAAAATGTATTTGTGAAATTTGCCTGTGTTATAATGCATCAACAGTGCACCCTGCTGAAATGAAAAGAAATGTACATGTATTATTATAACTGCATTAAATGTATGTGTTTAATAGAGGATATCGGGACAGGAAGAGTTAACCAGCTAGTTTGCTTTAAGAAAAATAAAAGAAATGTAAATGAGCAGTTAAACCATTAAAAAATGGTACCCCACAGTGCTGAATAGGACTGGAGACACTAGATCTGGAAAAAGCCTTTGTTCATTACCTCAGTAAAAAAGAGGGGATGCCCTGGGCACTGTCATAAACATTTAGATGTGTATTGTAGCTGTCTATGCTAAATTCCTGTCTCAGCTTCAAAGTGGAATACTGCGAGAACTTAAGAGTTAGGTGATCAGATGAGGTCATTCTGCCAGCCCTCTTAGAAATTATATTTTAGATATTACAAAGAGAAATCTCAGAATAATGAGTATTCTGTTTTGGGAAACCTGACTAGAAAGACCCTCACCCACAGCATCTTGCTTGCAGTAGTAAGTAATTTAACTAGAGAACAGTAATTCCTTTATATTAGTCAGGAATATAGTGAAGCTTAGTTTAGAGAGTGTTTTTCTTTATTTGTATGAGTTTGTCCATCAATGTTGATTTCAATATTTTCTGTGATTTGATCTCTGTGGTTTACTGTAAATGTATTTCAATATTTTCATGTTATTTTATTATTTATTATTAAATATATTTAGCATGTTTATTGTGGCTGGTCTTTGTAGAAAGTATCTAACCTTTGAGAGTACTTATATTTATTTGGTGACACTGTGTGGGCCACTCCAGAAAGCCTAGCTGTCTTGGTCAACTAATATCATTTGTATTAATATTAACTTCACTCAACATAATTGGATACCCTTTTAAGAGCCTTCTAGTAACTGACCAGTGGCGGTGTATCTACCTAATAGTCTGGGCAAAGTTGGCAGAGCAGGTAATCTGCGCCAGCCTTTCCCAGGTGTGTGTGTGTGTGTGTGTGTGTGTGTGTGTGTGTGTGTGTGTGTGTGTCTGTGGCCTGTGTGTGTGTGTGTGTGTGTGTGTGTGTGTGTGTGTGTGCGTGCATGCATGCGTGTGTATATGTGTGTGTGTGTGTGTGTGTGTGTGTGTGTGTGTGTGTGTGTGTGTGCACATGTGTGTGTGTGTGTGCACATGTGTGTGTGTGTGTGTGTGTGCATGTGTGTCTGAAAATTAAATCTTAAAGAGTGTGTGTGTCAGCTACTTGGGGCAGGGACACGA
This sequence comes from Protopterus annectens, assembly GCF_019279795.1. Taxonomy (NCBI): domain Eukaryota; kingdom Metazoa; phylum Chordata; order Ceratodontiformes; family Protopteridae; genus Protopterus; species Protopterus annectens. Next base: position 407,208,121 of record NC_056733.1, on the reverse strand, counting down.
AGTATTAGGTTCACAGAGAGGATGCTGGGGGGCTTGGCTTGGACACTTGGCTGAGGGCCTAACCCTACAGCTGTATCAGCAGTAGTCCTATTCGGTACCTGGAGGGAGACAGATATAGAGATATCCAGACTGTGGGCTGAGTGTGTTCCCTGTGTACTATTAAGGGAAATTGTGTTTGATGCAGAGAGGTCTGCATTTGGAAATACTGAGTGTATCCATTTGTATTCCAAGTGTACTTCCCTCTACAGTGTCAGTAGTGAGGATTCAGGCTCCTTGATTACTGGCCTAGCGTGGGGATGTCACATATTGGCAGTATTGGTGGCCATCACATATTGGTAGCAGTGGTGGGCATCACTCAGGGGTCCAATACATAGGTTAAAGAATTAAACAGTAGGGGGAATACACATTAAAGCTTAAGTTACTGAAAATCAATGCTCAATATATAGATGTAAAGGGCTAAAATTTGGCCTGTTTACTGAGTAAGTGAATTCATATTTTATTAATGGACACTACTGAAAAGTAAGAGGGATGCTTTCTGTATGTAATTTAAACATTTTTTTTTGTTTGTAATGTGTTTGCCTCATAGTTCAGAAGTGGCTGAAAAGGATTCTGTACCAGTCCATATGTCTGGTTACAAACAAACAAATAAGTAAATAAAAATTTATTACTCAGATATGTAGTTCTGTTGCTAAAAAAAATGTTTGTTAGCTGACTGAAGTATTTTCATGCAGGTTATAAGTTGCAGGAAGTTCATGAATTATATAAAATAGTTTGCACAAGATGATAGTTTTCATACTGCAGTAGATAGTGCAGAGATAATCTTGTAAAAATATAAATTACTAATTCCATCTTCAAGGTGGAGAAGTAGTTCATGTGTTCATTATTAGCTATAAGATAATATATATATATATATATATATATATATATATATATATATATATAATCTTGTAAAAATATAAATTACTAATTCCATCTTCAAGGTGGAGAAGTAGTTAATGTGTTCATTATTAGCTATAAGATAATATATATATATATATATATATATATATATATATATATATATATATATGTGTGTGTGTATATATAGGTTTACTATTGAATGTGCGAATGCACTTCGTTCGAACGGCAACCTCATCGACGTGTTTGCGCGAACCGAAACTGCGAAAACTGTTCACTAGCGAACCGAAACTGCGAAAGCTTCGATGATCGACATTACCGGCCGCGCAACATCTCCACACCCATGCTACCATGGGTCGGATAGGGGTGAGGTTTTGCCGTTCGCACATCTGGGAGTCGGTGTAGTGGCGATCGCAGTTCCGCGTTCGGGCAAGACGAGTCGCACATGTCGGGATCGACATTTCAATAGTAAACCGTATATATATATATATATATATATATATATATATATATAATAATATAAGACAGTTTGTATACTGCCATATATGGGGAGTCAGCCATATGGAAATGTAGATTTTGAGTTTCATTTAGAATATGGTGAAATATTAACCGTACAAGTATGTAAAGCACGAACAAATTTGTATTAAATATTTAGAAAATACTGTTAAACCTTTATAGAGGAGAAATTGTTAAAAAGTATAAGAGATATTCAGCTATATAAAGTTTGTTGCAGACTTATACATGTTTGTAGATTCAAATAGTTACACATGAATTAAGAGTTAACTGATTGGTATATGTTACATTTTATGCTGACACGTTTTCATTTGTTGAAGATATTATTACCAGACACTATCTTAATACTGCACCATCTGACAAGAGGATAAATATAGGATAATGTTAACATTGATAACATTTCTTCTCTATTTTCTTCCTTTTTTTTTCTTCTTCCCCTACCCATTTGTCTAACTATTGGTATTTCTCTCTCTTCTTTTCAGCCGCCCCCCCCCAAGGAGTTTTTTTGTTCCCCGTCTTCATTGCTAAACAGAATATCCTTCCCATCAAAGAGAAGACGGCGGTGGACAGTCTGCTTGATATAGTTTAAGTTTACTGGGACCTTATTCTCCCTAAAGATACTCAGTGTATGTAATCTGTTTTACATATATTTTTGCTAGCATCTACCTTACTTGAGCTTCATTCTACCTGGCACACATGAAAAGCAGCCTACCACTGGTCACTGCACAACCCCTCCTCAACCCCATCCTTGGTTTATTGTCCACCTCTATCCAATCTCTATATCCCAAACTTCTAAGTGCACCTCCCTCCTTTTTCCACTAGGTGGCAGCATCCTCCTAATAATAAGCCCAGCAAATACCTCCCTCTTATTCTCCACTAACCAACCCTACCTAAAAGTGTCTCCTGCCCTCACCAAGAATAGCTGTTATCTCTTCTCTCCACACACATATACTTGTTCCAGAAAGTGTCTCTTCACCTTACCAAGGCAGCTGTATTTTCTCTCGCCATATACTCATACTTTGTTCTTCTTTTTAACTATTTTTTTCCCCAACAAAAACTTAAGAAACTAAGGTTTCTAGTATAATACAAAACTAATAATCCGCATACCTGCTCCCCTGCAGTAGTTCTCTTTCTCCCAGGTCACTGATTGTTTTTGGACCTTACCGCCTTCCTGGCTCTTCCCGCTCTGTTCGCCCTGCTGGCTCACTCCGCTCCCCTACCCTGCCCCCAATTCTCACCCGCCCCCCCAGGCTTCCAGCTTTATACAGTCACCCAATAGTCCCTCCCTCCTCTCCACCCAATCACATTACACCTCACTACTAGTCCATCCCTCCTCACTGGCCAATCAGTACACACATACCCTCCTCCCACTTCCTACACCACACCCCCTACTCACTATCTCACAGTTCCCCTTCTTCTTCAACATCATCACTCTCCTATTACTATGCTTAGCCTTCCATCCAAAGTCCTTCTCTTCTCTCACTTCATCTTGCTTCTATTAACCCTATTCCATTTAACCTCCTATACTGACTTTCATGTGCTATTTCCTCCTTTGACACCCCAGCACCACCCCACATCCCACTTCCACAACATCTCAGCTTCTTTAATCACTTCTCACCCTCTACTTCCCTTCAAAATAAATCTGTTTCCAATCTCTAACAACAACTACAAACTTAAACCTAACCACTACCAATGTCACCTATCAAATTATAAATCTAATAAACACATCCCCAATTATACTCACCTTCAATTAGCTGGCGATATTCACCCCAATCCAGGTCCAAATTTCTGTCCTACAAATCCCACTCCAAATTCCTCTCCTACAAATCGGCCTAGCACCAACAACAAGTTTACTAATAAAAACCTCAAGTTCCTCACAATCAACGCACAAAGCTTAACAAATAAATTAACACTCTTCCATGCCTGGCTTACCCATAACTCCCCAGACAAAGCAGCCATCTCTGAAACCTGGCTAAAACCCCACATCAATGACTCTGAATTCCTACCTTCAGGATATCATGCTCTCCGATCTGACCACACTAACAGAAGAGGTGGTGGAATTGCTTTAATCTGCTCCAACATCCTAACAATGACCCCATACCCTAACACCATACCCTCTTTCAATAATGCAGAACTAGTCATTGGTATACTAAAAATAAACAACCACAAAAACATCTGTATTATTTCCCTCTATATTCCTCGTGGTAACAATACTAATACTTTGGAAGACATCCTCTCATGGTCCTCTTCCAACATTAAACTAGAACCCTTTATTTTGGGAGATGTAATCATTGACTGGGGAAAGGTCAGCAATCCTAACCCTTCCATTACTATCAACCTATTCAACTACACTCAACTTACTAACTCCATTACTAGACCTAACAAAACCACCCCCCTGGCACCATACTTGACTGGATACTTGTATCCCATCCTAACAAAGTTATAACATCTGGTGTTAATCCTGACCCTTTAGGAGACCACCTCCCTGCCTTCTCCATTCGAGCCACCCCCACCTCCCCTCACTCTCACCACTTTATTCAAACTCGTAACCTAACTAACTTTGATCAAAATTACTTCTCTAACTCCCTTAAGCTAACTAACTGGAACCCCCTAAAAACACTGCCTCTAGACGAAGCCGTTGACTATTTCACTTCTACATTCTTAACTATCCTTAACTCCCAAGCCCCAATAAGAAGAAAAAGAATCAAAACTAAAACAACCCCTTGGCTCACCAAAGAGACAAAAAAGATTATACAGCAAAGGGACAAATCCTGGAATACTTACCTTAAAAACAAACAGCCCGAAATCTTCCTTCAGTTTAAGCAATTAAGAAACCTGGCCAAAAACTAGTCATTACAGATAAAAAGTCCTACTACATCAAACTACAAGAAAACCATACAAGAAATCCCAATCAATTTTGGAACTCCATTAACTCCCTCCTCAGACCTGGTACAAAAAACAACACATGCCCAGACTCCAGCAAATCTGACCCTGAAATTGCCTCACTATTCAATTCTTTCTTCACCTCTTCCATCACCAATCTAACCAAAACTTTCTCCAACAACAACCCTCCCCCCTCATATCAATCTTCCCTTCCCTTTCCACCCCCCCACTTTCTAACTCAAACCCGTACCCACCGACCTAATAAAGAAACTGCTTCATAAACTCAAGCCTTGCTCTAATGCCCCTGATAACATCCCATCCTCCTTCCTAAAGATAGCTTCTGATTCCATTGCTATACCTATCAGCATCCTAATAAACAGGTCTCTACACGAATCCTATGTACCCAAACTCTGGCGTTCTGCTTTCATTCTTCCACTTCACAAAGGTGGCAAGAATTGTAATTTCTCTAATTTCTGTCCCATTGCCATCCTCTCCCCTATATCTAAAATTCTAGAAAAAATGTATCCACCTTTAGCTCTTGCCTTTCCTTACTGAACACCAACTACTCTCTCCTACCCAACATGGCTTCCGCCCAGGACACAGTACTAATACGCCCTTCTCTCCTTCCTTCATTCTGTGAACTCTGCCCGGGACTCCGGTAACTTAGTATCATCTGTTCTACTAGATTTATCCAAAGCCTTTGACACCATCTCCCACTCCCTCCTTCTAAACCATCTCTCTAACGTCAACCTTAGCCAGAAAGCTCTTTCCTGGTTCACTAGCTACCTTTCAAACAGGTCCCAAGCTGTGAAATGGGGCCAAGCAACATCAACCTTCCTTCCTACTCCTACCGGAGTACCACAAGGTTGCATTCTTGGCCCATTATTATTCAATATCTTCATTAACGACTTCCATAAAGCCATCCCCAACACTACAGTTGTGCAGTACGCTGATGATTCCACTCTGATCTGCCACACCCCTAACCAAACTGAGCTCCAAGCTCTAACCCAAACAGCCTTTTCAACCACTGAAAATTGGATGTTCCAAAATCACCTCTCCCTTAATGCCAACAAAACTAAGATCCTTCTCTTCCCCTCTCCAAATCCTCATCTCTTGATAAAAATTCTTTCCATATTACCAGCCTTACCAACTCCACTACTGAGATAGTAACCTCCACCAAACTTCTTGGTGTTACAATTGATGACCAGCTGAAATTCAATACTCACATCCAGCTAAACATCAAAAAAACACACATAAAACTTGGCTTATTGTACAGCAACAACCACTTTCTGTCTCCTTCCACTAGACTAACCCTTGCCTCTGCTTACCTCCTTCCCTCTCTACTATATGGCGCCCCTCCGCTCACTAATCTATCATCAACTCTTACCTCCAAATTGGAACAATGCTACAACAAAATATCCAAATTTGCAACCAATGCCAAATCCTCCACTCATCACTGCTCCTCCCTTCACTCTCTAAACTGGCTTGAACTCCCCAATCATCTTACCTTTCTCCAACTCACCACAGCCCATAAATTAGTGTCCCATCCAACTAACTGTCCTGCTCTTTCCAGTATTCTTCTACCATATACCCCCCTTAGATCCCTTAGATCTTCTCACCAAAACCTGATCACAGTACAAAAACCCAAGCGCCCAGCTGGCCAACTGCTCTTATCCTTTACCTTAGCTAAAAAATGGAATGCCCTACCCTCCTCTCTAAAAACCTGCAACAACCTAGAATACTTCAAAACCCAACTTCATTCCCACCTTTATCTAAATAGAATATGTAACTGCACTTTTCAACCTACACCTTTCAAACTATCCTCATCCTTCTCTCCTGGCTAATCTCTATACTTAACTAACCTTTTTCTAGCCTCTCCAAAAATACTAGCTGTATAAGATACTAATACTTTTTGCACTATATGCAGAAGCTACTAAGCCACCCTAGGCTGACCTCCTTTCCCCCTCACCTCTTCTAAAATACTAATTGCATAAGCTATTAAACAGTAAATTTTCTCTTTTAATATCCCATAAATTTTTGTTCTTTTTTTTTCCTGCTGAATTTTATCTGAAAATGTTAATACTTATGCTATTTTAGCCTTCTGATTTCAGTATTGTGGACTTTTTGTAGCTACCTGTTAATGCTATTGTACTTTTTGTCTGAACTCTTTTTTGTAATAAATACTGTTGTTTTGTGGAACCTTTTCTCCCCAGGCCTCCACTGAAAATGGGCCCCCAAGCCCAGTGGACCTCCCCAGTAATCAAACTGAAATAAATAAATAAATAAATAAATAAATTGACTTTAAAACAATAATATTGTGAAATATTAATCTTATGACTAAAAGGATATGAGAGGGCTCTCCTACTTTTTTCTTTCTTTCTTTCTGATTTAATATAAACAATGTGGTGAATTTCTGCATGCATTTAGTAGGTTTTGAATATATTAGCATCTTTATATTTATATGTTGTAAAATTTGGTGAAATATTAGTAATAAAACTAGTGACCAAGTTAGGTAAAAGTTTGAGTAAATATTGATATTAAAATATATTTACATAAAACTATGAGTAAATATTGATAGTGAAGATACAGTAGTTTGGAAATATGTTTTAGTGAGACTGCTTAAATATCTATGAAAGATTATGAAAAGGCCATTAACGTTTGAACAGTAATATATGGAAGTATTAACTAAGGGTAAATGAAGTTATTTAAATGGAAGGGAAAGCTATCCCACAAGTACTGGGGAATAATAAAATATAAGGTCTTACCAAAGAACTGCAGTTTGTCTTGGGAATGGTCTTGTCTCAGACTATATCAGTATGTTGGCTTAATGTTTGCATTTGCTAGAGGTCAGAAATCTTTTTATTGAATATGCTTACTAAAAGTTTAACCATTTATATATGCTAAGCTAAAGGTAAATGTTATAATGCAGCAATGTAAAGTTAATTATTTATGGGACAATAAATTATTTAAACATGCTGTACTGTGTAATATAAATATTTGGTATAATGAGGTATGTAGTACACAAATCTCAAGTTCAAGCACCAAGGAATATAGGATATACTGCTTCCATTGATACAAAATGTGAGAGTTGTAAGCTAGGGACATGTCATGGGGTGCTGAATGTTCGATGTTAGAATGGTGTCCAAATGGTAGGATGGATATCTTCCTTTTTTTTCTTTATTGTTGCTTAGATACGGCTGGAAATTACTTTTGGTGGCCACATCAGAATGCACGGAGAAGGATTGCAGAGAGGACGGGGCAGATGTAGGCTAACAAATGTGTCTACCAGTTGTGCTAACTGTGTGTCTCAGTTATATGCAAAAATGTGTAATATATATGATTAAAGAAATGGTGACAGGTTTCCTTATAACGAATAGTTGCACTAATATATGATTAAAGAAATGGTAACAGGTTTCCTTATGACCAATAGTTGCACTAATAGGTGGTTGAGATGACAGTTTGGTCAAAGAAGAGGCATGATACAAACTGGTAAAATGTATGAAGTAAATAAAACACGAGTGCACAGGATGTTATGGTATGCAATGGTATGTATAAAGTCGGTGTTATGAAATAATAAAGATGTTACCCAGGGTTGAACTGTAAATTGATAATGGGAAAAAAGTCACAGATTTGGACATTGATTTATATCTCATTGGCCAAAGGGAACAAATAAGTAAGGAAATGTTATATATGAAGAGAGAGGAGTGGTCAGTTGGCATAATGGTTAAGGTCTTCATCTCCCATGTAAAAGGTATAACATTTGATCCTGACCTCCAGCTAATGCCTGTATGGAGTTTGCATGTTCTCACTGTGTGTCTTTGGGGTTCCACCCACATCCCAAAAACATGCTGAGTATTTCCACTTCAATGGAGTTGTGGGCAGCAGCACAAACTCTAGATCATGCCGTATGGGGGAAGAGTTGTATAGACCAACCGCTTTGGCATCATCTGTGGTGCACAGTATCCTCTAGATAGGAGAGCATGGATCACAGACCACATGCCATCTCAAGACTGGCCACTTGACAGTATAAAAATTGTCTCAAGGTGATTTGATTGTGTTGATTAATGTCACCAAATGGGCAAGGGTTTTTGCCGGTGACAACTAGGTTGAGGACCCAGCCTACTCCGACTTAATCTAGACATCCATGCTAACAGATGTGAGTGGTAGTGTGTCTGCCATAAAAATAGCAGCCCAGAGTCAGTAAGCTACTGGCTGGCCCGGTGTCCAGTTTTCCTGCTTGGGTTACCTGGGATTGCTCTATTGATGAAAAGCTGCAAGTAAAGCCAATTAGCCTGCCAAACATAAACTAATGATTGCAAAACTCAGTGTAGGTTCAGTGACAGGATGCAGCTTAGAAGTGGATGACATGATGGCAAGGAGGAGTATGGTATGTATCCAGGAGACAAGATGGAAGGGCAGTGCACCAAAACCACTTGGCTTAGGATCCGGAGTCTACTACTCAGGAGGAGGACAGGATAGAAATGGTGTGGGAATTGTGAAGGAGAGACTTCAGACGACAGCGAGGGATGTCATTGGAATTAGTGACAGACTCATGATAATAAGACCTTCAGTGTTGGGACAGGGCACTTTTCATAATTTCAGCTTATGCCCCATAGCAAGATTGTGATATGGGGAAAATAGTGCATTTGGACAGCAGTTGCAGGACCTATTAGATACAACAGGGCAGCAATAATTGATGTTGACAATGGGTGACTTGAATGCACATACTGGGACAGACAGAACTGGATATGAGGGCTGTCACATGGGTGGGGCAACAGGACTAAAGAAGGAAAGGCCATTCTAGACTTCTGCCTGGCAAATGGCTTGATGGTAGGGAACACATAGTTCAGGAAGAGAGACAGTCACATGATCATCAACATGCAACTGAGGTAGACTTCCCTCTGGAATGGAAAGGACACTGGAGTAAAATCAGTGAATGCAAAGTAATTTCCATTAAACAGTCATCTCACAGTGTAAACCACTGGTTACCACAATCAGCTACAAGTAGTGGTTAGAGAAGGTTGTAAAATCAACAGGGACTAGGCTGAAGACCAGGAAGCTGACTGGAGAGAAAGCACAAGAGTTTAAGAAATTACTCAGGACTGTAGTGCATCAGGAAAAAGAGGAAATAGGTGGAGTTGAAGGAGAACGGCAGTGCTCAAAACAGCATGTGTGAGAACTATAGAACATATATTTGGCCAAGCCAGTTATGAAAGCAAAGTACATAAAGAAAGCTGGTGGTGAAATGCAGAAGTCCAGGAAGTCATCAAAAGAAAGGAGTGTCGGAAGAATTGGTACATAGTAAACATGAAACAGGCTATGAAGTAATGCTCATTGGTAAACAAAGAAACTAAAAGAAGAGTTGCAGTAGCAAAGCAAAAGGCATCAGAGGCACACTACCAGATTCTGGAAAGTGACCCGGTAGATGGCACAAAGAAACTCTATCAGGTTGCAAGCTGAAGACAGAAAGATAAAGAAGATGGTCAGACCCCCTTCATAAGGGATGTCAGTACCAAACAATCTATAGGAAATCAAAGACAGATGGAAGGAATACTTCCAGCAGCTTCTAAATGAGGAAAACTTCACTGAAATTGTACTGCCCCAGTCACAGCCTATGATGAAAGAAGAAGAAGACCCCACCCTAGAAGAAGTAAGAACAGCACTAAGGAAAATGAAGTCAAGGAAAGCAGCAGGCTCAGATGAGGTCATAGCAGAAATGATCAAGATGCTGAGATAGGGAAGAAATGGCTCCTGGGGGTACTCAAAGAAGAAAAGAGAAAGAAATGTGCATCCTAGATGACTAGCGTACTAGTGCCAGTGTATAAGAAGAAAGGGGACATCCACAACTGTGGGCAGTTCAGAGATATCAAACTCCTGTTACACTGCATGGAAGTTCTGGAGAGGGTGACTGATAAACAAATAAGCAGAGTAGTAGAAAGTAAGATTCTCATAATTTATCAATAAGTAGTTCAGATTTAGATCAGGATGCTGCACAACTGACCTGATGTTTCCAAGGAGACAGATAGTTGAGAAAAAGTTAGAGATCAGGAAAGACTCCAACTGGACATTCCTAGACTTGGAAAGAGCATATGACAAGGTCCTAAGAAAGCTGATTTGGCCAATCCTGCAGTAGTTCAAAGTCCCAGAAACATTGGTAGAATTAGTACAGGTTATGTACAAGGGCCCAATGACTTGTGTAGAGTGATTGGACTCAAGGGGTTAACAGTGGGAATGGGTATGCATCAGGGTTCAGCTCTGAGTCACTGCTGTTCATACTGATGATGTAGTGCATTAACAAACAGGCCAGAGGGGACAAATCAACAAAGTTGTTTTTTGCAGAAAATGAGGCATTTCAGGCAGGCTTTGAGCAAGAACTTCAGCAAAGGATAGGGGAATGGAATGCAAAACTGAAGGCACATAGGACGAAACTGAGTACAGATAACACCATTGCAATGGCAGCAAATGGGATAAATCAGAAGAAGCTGAATTGAGATAAAAGGGAAATAGTGGAACAGGTTAACAGCTTCAAGTATCTTGGAGAGGTGATTGAGGAGAAAGAAAGTCTGAATGAGGAGGCCAAAGTTAGAATCACAGGAGCTGCAGCTAACTGGCACAGACTGTCAGGGGTAATGTATGGCAAAAGAATATCAATGAAGCTGAAAAGTAAGGTGTACAAAACAGTGGTGCAACCAGTAACCTGTACAGTAAAGGCAGAGCTGTTAAAGAAGCTGGAAGTGATGGAGATAAAGTGCCTGAGATGGGTGGTAGGTTGCACAATTTCGGATATATGAAGAAATAAGGACATCATAACAGAAGCCAAAGTAGCTCCAGCTGCAGAAAAAGGTCAATGAGAACAGACTGCAGAAGTTTGGGCTCATGTAGAAAAGCAGAAAACAACCTAGTGAAGATGATTTGATACAGACAGGAAGAAAGCAAGAAGAAATGAGGGCATCCAGCAAAGTGGTGGATGAATTGTGTGAAAGAAGAGTTGTGACAGTCAAGCATGAGTGTCAAAGAAGGTATGAGAGTGGCATTGAGTCAAGAGAGATGACGACAGTTGACCCGACCCCATACAGAAAATGGGAAAGAGGAGGTTAATGAAGATAATGAAGATGAAGAGTAGCCAGAGGATGCCTTGGTGGGGTTTTCAACACTAATGCTATGCATTACTCACCGTCTTATCTATGCTAGGATGTAGTGAACATTCCTGTTATGCTTCAGCTTTCCTTGCACCCTCTTTGGTATATAATTTCCTCTTACACGTTTAGACAATTAGTGAAAATCATATATATTACTTAGTACAGTAGTATGCATTTGATCTGTACCTTGCAATGTTAAAAGGAAAGTTATTTATAGTATAGAGGATTATGAGCTGGTTGGTGATCACTACTTTATGTGTTTGAGATGAGTCTATGGTTGATCGTCAAGGAAATATCCATTGAATGGCTTCTAAGTCTTTACTAACCATCAAACGTGCTTTTTATAATATAGACTCATCATCGTAAATCCATTCATTGAATACTCATAGTTAACCATCTACAAGGAAGTAGCACACCAGGAAGATTAGATTAACACTGAACATTCGTTGTGCACCCCACAACCCCGCTAATTATATATACCAACTCTGAGATTGCACTACAGTGGGGAAGAGGCAGGTTTGCTATCCTTTACTGACGATGGCCAACTCTGAGTATTAGATGAATGGATTTACAATGATCAACCTATATGATAAAACTCATGCTCGATGGTTAGTTTTCACTTAAAAGCCATTTGATGGATAGTGTTTTTGACAATTAACCATAGACCTGTTCAAGACATAGGTGCCAAGAAATTCATGTTACAATCCACTGACCCAGAAATTATTTGTAGTGCATGGAGATTTATCTTCTCCATGTACTACAAATTAATCAAAAGTAAGATTAAAAAAAAATGTGATGTGTTGTTCTAGTTTTGAAAGCCAGTAAAGCAGTGGGGGGGGGGGGAGTGGTTGAAGTCTTACAAGTTCCCTGTGTAGGGGAAGCAATTTAATTCAAAATACTTTGTGTACTTCAGCAGACAGCAGGAAGAAATGGTAGTTAAAATGAAGCTATTTCATGCCCTGCTGCTGTTGTTTACTGATCAGCAGTGTCCGGTTTTAGTGCAGATGTGATGTTAACAGCATGTAGGGGTTGCCTAATAATTAAGTACCTGTGTACGTGTTACTGAGGTTGGGTCTCATGCTGTAACAGCTCTGAACCAGGATATAATTTAGCTATTTTTTAGCATAATCAGGGCACACTCCAAGTACTACAAATTTCTTCATGCCTTCTGTTCATTTTTGATTTTGCTTACAGTTATTCTTCTTTGTTTCTTATTATAAATGCACTTCCGTCTTGATCTGTGTTGTTCCTAAAAAAGGTCTTTGAGCCAGTGTATTTACCTAGTTAACAAATGTAAAAATAAATAAACATGTAAATAATGCAATGTAATGGACATGGATACCAGTTTGCTGATGGAGGGCTTTTTCAGAGAGAGTTTAGAAAGCACCACATCGTAAATAAGGTGATATAATACATATACATAATGTATACATGCAGTAAAGGTGCTGCATGTATAATGACAGTTAAAAGATGCTGAGTATTGGGGTGGCTTTAGTAGGATTCTGTTGGTTAAATTACATATCTTTCACCCAGATGATAAGGACTGAAGTTAGAATAATTAAATGATGTTAAAGTTTTATATGACTTCTGTCTGTACTAATAGAAAGTGTATATAAGCATGAACTAGATGATGTCAAAAGTTATATAGCCATGGTGAAAAGTAGTAACACTGTGAAGATACGATGAATGCTGTCACAGTCAGGACTCATTGAAAATATGTGCAGCACTGGAAGGTATGGCATATTATGGATACATAAATGCATTTTTTTTCAGTAACAGCTATAAAGAAGTTAAAAATAAAATTGTTAAAACCAAGGGAATGAATAATAATAATAATAATAATAATAATAATAATAATAATAATAATAAAAACAACTAAGCAGATAATGAAAACCTTATGTATTTAAATCATTAGGAACAGTAACTGTAAAGCAGCTAAATAGGGCAAATAAAAATCTATAAAACAGTGTGTCTGAGTCACCACAAGTTGAACAAGGGACCATTCTTGGGTTCGTTAAAGTATCTTTCAGCTCTCTTCTAACTAAATTACACTTTAACAGTTACTTCAAATGTATTACTTATTTGAAATGCACACCAATTCAAGAGTGAAACACAACTAAATTTATTTGGGCATTTTGGATAATGAACTTGCGTTTGATTTCCATGCCATGCTTGTCATTGCAAAACTAACTGGATGACTGAAATGCTTTGCAGGCTGAAAACTTTTATGACCAATTAGACCAGAAAATCTACAGCCCATGCTTTCCTGCTGACTAGTCTCCTTTACGCATCCAGTGCAATAACTTAAGCACCCAAAAACTCAGCAGGAGAAACCATATTTTCATGTACCATATCTAAACTTTGGAAGAATCTTCCACCCTCTATAACTACTCTACCTTCCAGCAGCCTTTTCAAGACTGCACTCAAATTCCACTTAAAATTGCACTGGCTTTGTCCTTGTTCTAATCCAGACTAACACCCCCACCCTTACCCCCCCCCAAATAGACTCTTAACCCAAATATACTACCGCCACTACTAACCACAGTCAGAAATGGGTCTACTTTAGGACCTCAAAAGCTTAATAGCTCGAATGCATATGGATCGAACCATATGCATCAAACTATTAAACAATTGAAGTCCTAAAAAAAAAAAATACACAAAACAAAATAATTTAAACTAGTGTAGGCAGGGGGGCAAGCACCCCTGCACCCCCCACACTCCCTGCTACTTAAATATACCAACTCCGAGATCGCACTGCATTGAAGTAAATGGAAATCACCTACGGAGATTTCCGTTTACAGTTTCAATGTTTTGCGCTTTCAGTGTACTTGTGTCAAGAATATCGTATTTGATATTCTAGGACTTCAAGCACATAAAGTAGACCCGTCAGAAATAGCTAGTTGTCTTTACATACTTTAACGTCTTGTCTGACAGCTTTGTTACTAATATTATAAATGACAAGAAACTATCTTAACTTGCAACATTTTCTGTATATACTGTTGCTAATCAATATCTTGTTATTGTATTAAAGCCAACAACCTGTAATGTTGTTTACTATTGCTGCAACTTTGTATCTCTATCATGCACATGATGTGGAGCTTTTCTCTCCGGGCATCTGCTGAAAAAGGACCTGCGTCCAGTCGGAATTTCCCGGTAAACAAATGTAAATAAATAAATAAATAAATAAATATTTTGAACCTTCTCAGTTATCTGCTTCACTATTCTTTTGGTTTATTCTCCTACATTTTCATGGCAGACATACTTTTAATTGGATTGCCTAGTTATTAGATATGCATGTGAATAGATGTAAAATGGATATAAGCAGCAGTAAATTACAAACTGTGTTTCCTCTGTGTCAGCTATAAATTTTTCATATGCTCCTGTTCAGATGTCCTGTCCGGTTGTATAATTCATGACAAATAAGCTGAGGTGCTGGTGCGAAAAGGTCTTTGGAAAGTACATATTAAGGATAAAAAGTAATGAACAAGAGCTTATATTAGGTAGGGTTAATACATGAAGAGCAGACTGACATGCATGCATGCTAAATAAAGATTATATGCCACTCTTGACGCACCATAATTTCGTGCCTTGTCTAAAACTGACTTAGTAAGAAAAACATATTAATTTAGTCGTGTAGATTTAAGCATGGAATACTTTATATAGATGTGTTTTATTGACCGATGTCTCTGTTACTCTTAATAGTGTATTTCTAGATGACTTTCTTGCCACTGGGAAGGAAGGAGAGCAGGCACCGCAGCTGGAGTTTGAACAACTGCCTTTCAGTCATCCTTTATTTATTATGTATTCATCAGGAACAACAGGAGCACCAAAGTGCATGGTCCATTCAGCTGGGGTAAGTGGTAGCTTTAAAAGATTTTGCTGAGAGTTAACTTCATTATCTTTTTACTTCTTGGGCAGTTCAAGTTGCAGTGAAGTAAGGCGCTTAGGGAAAAAAAATCTCATGTTCTCTCTTTATTATAATGTAAACTGTTTCAGACATCTGTCAGTTTCATTTAAAATCGTGCAAATCCTGCAGGCCTTAGATGCTATTGTAATACACTGAGCTACTTTTACTTAGCAGTAACAAATTATTTTACTTATTCGAAATGTGTCTCTTGGTAAAGCATATTGAACCATCCATCTTATTTCCAGATCAACTGGGGAAAAAGAGTGCAAAAGAAGTAAATGTAGATTTTGATAGACAGACAGAAAAAGTAAAATTAAGGGTGACCAAAAGAGTGGAAAAATGTTTGTTAGTGTATACAGTGTGAGTAGTATGAAAGGTCCTGCTAGGATACCAGCAGACTTCTTGGTTTGTATATCAAAACTGGCCAATGTGACACAGGTAAGAGGCAGAGGCAGTAACGGAATGGGATGCTTTCATCTCTGAAGGAAAACACAGAAAATTGCAAATGTGTAGCTTCATTATTCTGGTAGTACCTTCGTCCTACTTTTTAACATGCGCTGTAAAAGTAGAAAAATTGTTTTGCCTTGCTCTGAAAAAAAAAAAAATTATATATATATATATATATATATATATATATATATATATATATATACACACACACACATATTTTTTGGATCTACTTCACATGACTGAAAACTCAAAATACTGAATTTCATTTGACTGAGACCACAATATCTAATTTTCAAAATACTGAAAACTCATTTGGTTAAGTCTCATTATACTGAAAGCTTGCAATGCTGAATTTCAAAATATATAGAAGACACTGAATTTTGGAAAAATTTAGAGAAAATGTTTTCTAAATTAATTGTAGTCAGGTAACTGGCACTTGGCAGTTTAGGGTCATATTTTTCAGAACGATCTGATTAATGCCTCACCTCATAGCAGCCTCATTATACATCTGTGTGAGAAGCTAATTTCTGCATTAGGTTTATAGTACCACCTTTAGGGATGTGCTTGAATGATAGAATTTCTAGGATTTATGAGGCAGTATCTCACACACTGCAAGTTTAAAATTTATTTCTAAGATGTCAGGAAAATACTAAATTTATAAATCTATGATATAAATATTTGCATTATCTGGTAGTCAGTACCCAGGTAATAATCGTGTTTTTGATCTAAGATTATGTATATTATTTTTATTTTATTTATAGATTGGCATACTCCAATTTCCCGGGGAGGCCTTAAATAATATTAGCATGATAGGACACAAATATGGGAGATACAGCTGAGAATTCCTAGCAGTTAGAATGTTGGAGCGGCATATGATCTGAGGAGAAAATTTATTTAACAAAAGGAACATCAGTAACGCAATGAAAAACAAGAATGAAAGAAATACAGATGGCTGTGTAGCTGCAAAAATGAGGAAATCCATGATAGAAGTGATAGTGTACAGTACCAGAGAAAGACGGATGGGAGACAGTGACAGCAATTACTGAATTCATTATTTCAGTTCAGTTACATTGGCATATGTGCTTGGTATAATGATTACAGTCTTTATCTCACATATACAAGGTACAGGGTTTGATTCTGACCAGTTATTGGCCAGGCTTTTAATAGTCTGCAGATTAATAGTCTGACATTTAGTTATGGACCCATCACTGCTATAAACATTATTGGCTGGTAGTTCAAGCTTGTCCCTTCAAGTTAAACTATGGTAGAAAAAGTGAAAAACAAAGACAGGTTTCTTTTTTCGGTTATGGGACACGCAAATATTAATGGCATTTAAATGAAACTGAAAACATCACAAAAAAGGGTTGCAAACACAGTGTTTGAAAACTCATGTTATTACATTAAAATGAGTAAAAAAAGTCATACAGTGAAAATTACCATAAAGTGTTTTATGCAGGGGGGCAAACCCCTGGACACCATACACCCTTGCTTAAATACAATAACTTTACTGGTGCTCAGCCATGAAGAAAATGCTACACACAGTGAATTACTAACCGTGTTCAAACAGAAATCACACCATGTGTGATTCTATATAGGTAACACTATCAGTTTGAGAATTAGCAAGGAAAATGTCTTTTATATTCCTACTCATTTTTACTTGTCTATTACATAACCATGTTTACTATATCACATTCAGTTAAATAGGATTTCAACCAAATGAATGTTCAACTAAATGAGTTTTCAACCATTAAATTTCAATGTTTTGAAATTCATCAAAATGGAGAGATCCCATGTACACATAAACATACAATGTTTGTATAATAAATATAACTATGTAGATGGAACTGCATTTAATCTTTTCCATGAAGCTATGCTTTTTTTTTATTATTTTATTTTATTTTATCTGTTAACTGGGTAAGCCCACTGGGTACAAGTGTCCATTCTCAGTCTCTGGTTAAAGGAAAACTCCACCTTAGAATTAAAAAAAATCTATTTTTTCACTCCATCTTTGCTTCTTGAGTTATTTAACACCTCAAAATCACTCTGACTGCTTCATATAGATTTTTATTATGTTTTCCACAAAATGACTACCAATGGGGCTTGACATATCAATGTGGTCTTGAGTTTCTTCAAGCCTTTCTTCAACTGTCCTTTATAGGAGTCATGTTAGGCATAAGGACGTAGTGGTGCATTCCCATGCCATAAACATATAATTGGATTAGTGTCAGTCGCTGTCATCTTATATACCTTATGTAACAGGACTGCTGCTTTTTTTCCTTGAATGGCCCTCATTTGTATGTCTCAGAACTTGTTTTACAGGGTACTAATGACTTATACAGCTGCAACCAGATTAGTAGATAAATTGCAGGCTTTAGTTCAAAATGTCTTTTGTAGTCCAAGATGAATTGACAGTCCCCTCCCCCCACACTTTGGTAAATGTGTTGATAATTTACAAGAATTACAATATTTTTTTTCTGACTTCTCTAAATGTCACATACATCTTTGATAGTACATTTAAGTTGTATTAAACGTAAAGCAGTATAAACAACAAATATTTAACGTTTAAAGCTTACCATTTCAATACTGTGATGCTACTTATATAAATTTGTCAAAAGAGGTGACAACCATCTTTGAAACTTCAATCTAATTGCTCTGTTTTGCTCTGAAAGGCATGGCTACTTTGGAAGTAGCTGTGAGTCAGTGTAAGTTCTCTTCCTTTCTGCAATAACGACAATGGAAACAGTTTCACATGTATCTCCCAAATAAGACTGGCAGTAGTACCTGACTAAAAATTTCACTGTGTCTGTGATATGTCATGTAGGCTCAGACAAATTCATCCGCAAATTATGTGGGTGGTCTTTCCCTTCCTTTTATTCCAAGGCAAGGAAATGAATGTTTTATAATGCACAAACAAGTTTCTGGTATCTGAGCAATCCTTGAACCATACCGTAAGGAGAAAAGTAACCTAACAGTTGAGTTAAACTGCAGGAGAAGGTGGCGTTTTCCTGTAAGTAACTTGCTCAGAATTGTACAATTGGCAAATGGAAATGAGAGAATCGGTCACAGTATTGCAGTTGTTGCCTTGTTATCTTAATGCATTTATGTACTTTTCTTCATCAGGTTAGTACTTCTAAGTCTATTCCTTATTTTCAGGGTAGTCTTAACATGGTATTTATTTATTTATTTTATTTATTGACATTTGATTACCGGGAAAGGAAAACTGGGTAAGAACTCATTTTCAGTGGAGGCCCTGGGTGAAAAGCTCCAAAGTATTAAAAAACATTTTAAGAATAATACTTTTGCAGTCTTTAAAAATAATACAAAAAACAAATACAGTTTAAATAATTATACCAAATTAGACATAATATGAAAACTTTGGTTAAGAGTAGATACAAGTTATAGGACAATGATTTAATAGTTAGAGAAATTTTAGCTAGTTTACAGAGACACAGATTAGTATAATACAAACAGGAATTGCAATATGAACTAAGAGAAAAGCAAGCTTATGGTATATTTAGAGAGAAAGTCGGGAGAGAGAAACTGATAGAGGTAAGGAAGTGAGTGAAGAAGGGGGGATAAAGAGATGCAAGAAATTAATGGGTATTTGTCCACATTTAGGGATATAGTTTATCCTGTATTGGGGAAGAAAAGAGACATCTTTTGGCTAGGAGGTCTATCAGAAATGGTTTGAAGGATGGGAAGGGAGAGTATTGACCTGATGGACAGAGATAAGGAGTTTCAGGCCTTAGCAACATGGTACGGGTCAAGACAATGCCTAGCAGATTTGATAGGTTTGTGGACAGACAGGAGTTTTGGTCACTGGATTGTAATGCCCAGCTAGGAGCATAGTTTTGTGGCATGTTGTTTAGTTCCAGACAAGTAGATGGATTCTGGGTAATTTTATAGGTGGTAAGAAACTGTGTATATGTTAGTTGATGGGGTAGTTCTAACCAATTTAGGCTCGTTAGTGCTATGCAGCGATGGGTTCTGAAAGGGATATTTGCTGCAAATTTATCAGATTTGTTATAGCATTACTCAAGTTTTTATTTTTGCAATGCTTGAAGGTTAGTAAGGATGGGAGAACCATAAAGAAGTGTGGGGAGGAGATAAGTAGTGGCAAGTGTAACTTTAGTCGTGCAAGTGAGATAGTTTTTGGCTGTATAAGTCATCCCTAGATTTTGATGAGCTTTTCTTATGCAATTTTGTATATGCAGGTTGAATTTAAGATTATAATCCACTATCATCCTAATAATTTGCTATGAGAAGTGACTTCAGTGGTAGTATTTTCAAGAGACAGGATTTTATTTTGTTTTTTTTACAGAAGGGTGAATTGGGGAAAAAGTATTTTTTTTAGGGTTGATCATGAGTTGTGAGTTACAAAGCCATGATTCAGTTGCTGTTAAAGCTTCCTGAGTAATTTTGTGGATGTTTGCCATATTGTCAGATGTGCAAATGAGTGTGGAATCATCTGTGTACTGTATTCAGATCTGTTGTGTGGATGTGTGGAGGATGTTGCTGAGAATGTTAAAGAGGAGGGGACCAAGGATAGAGCCTTGTGGTACAACAGTGGTGACTGGGAGGTATGGAGATAGGGTGGATTGCCATTTTACTGACTGATACCTACTGGATATGTAGTTTCTGAACCATAGAACGATGGGCTGAGAGAGACTTAATGAGGACATTCAAAGTAGAAGTTTGCTGTGGCAAAATGTGTTGAAGGTTTTACACAAGTCTAGAAATAAAACTGAGACTAGTTTGCCATTATCTCTAGCTTTATTAATATTATCTATATAGGTTAGAAGTGCATTTTTAGTACTATGGGAAGGACAGAAGCCATATTGTGTGGGGGTCAGGAGCTCTTCCTGTAGAATAGATTTTAACAGTTGTTTTTGACTACATTTGTCAAGTATTTTGGAGTGGGGGATAAGATTGCTAAGGGGAGTAAGGCCAGGTGTATAGGAGGTGGGTTCAAATTGTTCTATCATGGTGTGAATGGGAGGAGAAATGGGGTAGGGGTTATCCTGAAGGAACTGTATGCCAAGAGTGTTTTGGAGGTGAAAAGAGTGTCAGATAGAGTGATGTTTATGAAGCTGGAAATTGATGGTGTAATGATGAATGTTGTTAGTGCATACGCTCCGCAAGTTGGGTGTGCAATGGATGAGAAAGAAAAATTTTGGAGTGAGTTGAATGAAGTGGTGGTGAGTGTACCCAAAGGTGAGAGACTGGTGATTGGAGCGGGTTTCAATGGGCATGTTGGTGAAGGGAACAGAGGGGATGAGGACGTGATGGGCAGGTATGGTGTTAAGGAGAGGAATGCAGAAGGTCAGATGGTAGTGGATTTTCCGAAAAGGATGGACATGGCTGTGGTGAATACGTATTTTAAGAAGAGGGAGGAGCATAGGGTGATGTACAAGAGTGGAGGAAGATGCACACAGGTGGATTATATCCTATGCAGGAGGGCCAGTCTGAAGGAGATTGGAGACTGTAATGTGGTGACAGGGTAAAGTGTATTTAGGCAGCATAGAATGGTGGTCTGTAGGATGATGATCAAGAAGAGGAGGACAAGTGTGAGAGCAGTGCCATGGATCAAATGGTGGAAGGTGAAAAAGGGTGATTGTGAGGTGGAATTCAGGGAAGAGTTAAAATAAGCACTGGGGGGCAGTGAAGAGTTACCGAATAGCTGGGTAACTACAGCAGAGATGGTAAGGGAGACAGCTAGAAAGGTGCTTGGTGTGACATCTGGACAGAGGAAGGAGGACAAGGAGACCTGGTGGTGGAATGAGGAAGTACAGGAGAGTATACAGAGGAAGAGGCTGGCAAAGAAGAAGTGGGATTGTCAGAGAGATGAAGACAGTAGACAGGAGTATAAGGAGATGAGGAGCATGGCAAAGAGAGAGGTGGTGAAGGCTAAGGATAAGGCATATGGAGAGTTTTATGAAAGGTTGGACACTAAAGAGGGTGAAAAGGACCTGCACCGATTGGCTAGACAGAGAGACCAAGCTGGGAAAGATGTGCAGCAGGTAAGGGGGATAAAGGATAGTGAGGGAAATGTACTCACAAGCGAGGAGAGTGTGTTGAGCAGATGGAAAGAGTACTTTGAGGGGCTGATCAATGAAGAGAATGAGAGAGAGAGAGAGAAGGTTGGATGATGTGGGGATACTGAACCAGGAAGTGACACAGATTAACAAGGAGGAAGTACAGACAGCTATGAAGACGATGAAGAGTGGAAAGGCTGTTGGTCCAGATGATATACCAGTGGAAGCATGGAGGTGCTTAGGAGAAATGGCAGTGGAGTTTTTAACCAGATTGTTTAATGAAATCTTGGAAAGTCAGAGGATGCTTGAGGAGTGGAGAAAAGGTGTTTTGGTACCTATTTTTAAGAATAAGTGTGATGTTCATAGTTGTAGTAACTACAGAGGGATAAAACTGATCAGTCACAGCTTGAAGTTATGGGAAAGAGTAGTGGAAGCTAGGTTAAGAAGGGAGGTGATGATTAGCGATCAGCAGTATGGTTTCATGCCAGGAAAGAGCACTACAGATGCAATGTTTGCTCTGAGAGTGTTGATGGAGAAATATAGAGAAGTTCAGAAGGAGTTGCATTGTGTCTTTGTGGACATGGAGAAAGCATATGACAGGGTGCCTAGAGAGGACTTGCGGTATTGTATGAGAAAGACAGGAGTGGCAGAGAAGTATGTAAGAGTGGTACAGGATATGTACGAGGGTAGTGTGACAGTTGTGAAGTCTGCAGTGGGAGTGACAAATCCGTTTAAGGTGGAGGTGGGATTACATCAAGGATCAGCTCTGAGCCCTTTCTTATTTGCAATGGTGATGGACAGGTTGACAGACGAGATCAGACAGGAGGCCCCGTGGACTATGATGTTTGCAGATGACATTGTGATCTGTAGTGAGAGTAGGGACCAGATTGAGAAGACCCTGGAGAGGTGGAGATATGCTCTAGAGAGGAGAGGAATGAAGGTCAACAGGACTAAGACAGAATATGTGTGTGAATTAGAGGGAGGATAGAGGAATGGTGAGGATGCAGGGAGTAGAGTTGGCAAAGGTGGATGAGTTTAAGTACTTGCGATCAACAATTCAGAGTAATAGTGAGTGTGGAAGAGAGGTGAAGAAGACAGTACAGGCAGGGTGGAATGGGTGGAGAAGAGTGCCAGGAGTGATTTGTGATAGACGGGTACCAGTAAGAGTGAAAAAGAAGGTCTACAAGATGGTAGTGAGACCAGCTATGTTGTATGGATTGGAGATGGTGGCATTGACAAAAAGGCAGGAGTCAGAGCTGGAAGTGGCTGAGTTAAAGATGTTAAGATTTGCACTGGGTGTAACAAGGATGGACAGGTTTAGGAATCAGTATATTAGAGGGTCAGCTCAGGTTGAATGGTTTGGAGACAAAGTCAGAGAGGCGAGATTGCATTGGTTTGGACGTGTGCTGAGGAGGGATGATGGGTATATTGGGAAAAGGATGCTAAGGATGAAGCTGCCAGGTAAGAGGAAAAGAGGAAGGCCTAAGATAAGGTTTATGGACATGGTGAGAGAGGACATGCAGGTGGTTGGTGTGACAGAGCAATATGCAGAGGACAGGAAAAAATGGAAACAGATGATCTGCTGTGGCGACCCCTAACAGGAACAGCCAAAAGAGAAGAAGAGGAGGATAAGATTGCTATAGGTCTAAACTTAGTAATGTCATTGAATTTCCTCCTTTGTGCAGAAGGATAATGTGTTGACTTTTTCCAGAGAGAGAATGTGGGATTCCTGGACTGACTTATTTTATAAGGAGTGAGACGGGGTAGGCAATGCTATCATTGCTATTTTAAGGTATTTATTTTGAAGGTTATCAGCTGAAGTAGAGCATGGTTTGAGTTTGTTTAAAAGCAGTTTTACATAGGATGTGGGCACAGGTTTGAAGATGAAAGTGGATGTGGTGATTTTTGGCTGCTGGGCAGGGTTAGGACTAG
Organism: Protopterus annectens; assembly: GCF_019279795.1. Classification (NCBI taxonomy): domain Eukaryota; kingdom Metazoa; phylum Chordata; order Ceratodontiformes; family Protopteridae; genus Protopterus; species Protopterus annectens. Next base: position 407,184,365 of record NC_056733.1, on the reverse strand, counting down.
ATGCTGGGAAATTCTTGGTTAGAGATTGTGAAACAAGAGTTGAATTGTATTGCAGTTTCGAGTGATGAATTATTATGAGCGGGGTTAGGGTTGAATTTATGGCCAGGATGCAAGATTTCTTTAATGACTGTCCAGAAGTTTTTAAGAGTTGTGCTTACTGTTATTTTGAAAGTTATTGTAGTATGTAGTTTTTTTGTCTTCATTTATTTGCTTTTAGTACAATCGTGAAGCATTTTGAAGTTTTCAAGATACTGTAATATTTTATATTTTTGCCATTCTTTCCATGCTTTTTCTCTCTCCTGCATTAGCACTCTACTCTTTTTGGATGGCCAATTTACATTTTTTGTTTTTAGTCTCTTCCCTCTAGGAGGTGCAGGGGTATTAAGGATATTCAGGGAATTTGCACTGAATTCATTTCCAGCATTGTCTAAGGGAAGATTTTTAGGAATTTCCATTTAATAGATGATAAGGTAGTAGTGAACATTCCTGGTTTAAACTTAGAAATGTCGTGTGTTGTTTTTATAGACATTCTGTTTAAATGGGTGTGTGAGATGTCTGATTGTATAGACTGGGAGAGGATCACTGAGACAGTCAAATATTGTACCTGAAGTGGTGTAATTGCTAGAGTCTGATACTAGGATCCAGTCTAATAGGAAATTTGATGTCTTGTTATAATGTGTGTTCTATTAGTTAGTTGTATGAAACCAAATAAGCTCACACTAGATTTAGGGGAGTTAGATTTTATGTCCAACCAACTGACATTCACATCACCTAGTAATATTTTTTCTTGTGGAAATGTTATGGATATCCAATGGAGGATATCTTCCAGTACAGCTGTGATGTTGCTAGGAGGGCTGCAAAGAACAGATACATATTTGTGTACAGTTGTTAAACTTTAGGAAAATTATAAGAAGTTTTGCTGAATTGAATTTTGGTATTGGTTTGTTATAGGGGGAAATGTGATAGTTGGGAAATATTAAAGCAATAGCAACCTTTCCTTTTCATATAGTCATTTGACAAAAACAACAATCAAAGAACCAAGGTAAACCTCAGTAATAGGATGCTGGAAAACCACTCCACACTCCAAGTTCATAAAAAGTATATTTATTAATGGATTTAGCACTTTTGTTTAAAAAGACTTCATCAGTATATAGACACACACAGTAAATGATTCAGTTTATACACATCCATTTTAAATTAACAAAACCCCATTGGTACCTCACGTTCCATAATTTCCTTTCCCACACAAACCACATATATTGCCCATTCACCTTAATAAATTAAAACCATAAGTATTTAATGATAGATCACAATTAAAATATATATGACAACATTCCCATCCTTGTTAACAACATAAATTACTGAATACTCGTAATTATACGGCTTAATCATCTATGTTACACATTACTTTATAAAAAAACTTTGTGATTTTATATATAAAAAAATCCCATCTGAGTTTAACTTTTATAATTTTGCAGCCCTCATTTTTAAACCAAGAGCTAAGGATAATAGACAATTTAAACCAGGTAAGGACTCTACATTCAACTAACTGCAGTTGCCATATTAATTCACGATACTCTAAATGAGTTTCCCATTGTCCACCCCTTGGACTTGAATCTACCTGCTCAACTCCTCAGGATAAAAACTTTCCATCCTTGCATTCCTTCAGGAGTTTATATAAAGCATTTCTTTCAACATATCTTGCTTTATCATAACAGTGTTCATAGACTCTTGTCTTTAAACATCTCTCAGTTTTCCCTCTATAATAACAAACACTTTTGACAGAAACTAGGTAAACAAAACCCTTAGATATGCAGTTAAAGAGGTCACTAAACAGTGCAATTTCAGTTCTGTACAGTGTGCCATGTACTTACACTGGCTATATATACCACATTTGTAAGTACCCATTTTTCTGTTATTATATTTTCCTATTATGTGCCCCCTAAATTTGTTCTCAAAAATGTCTTTAATATGTTTCCCCTTTTATAACTAAATAAAGGGGGATTCAAAAACACTTCCAAACTAATGGGCATCTTCAAAAAGATTTCCCAATATTTCTGTATTATTTTTTGAATTTCCTTTGTGTTTCAGTTAGATTTTAAAACCAAAGTGGTGTTGTAATTTCGCTACCATTTCACTTAACTGGCTACTATGGGTCCCAATATCCCCATTAGTCATGTCATTCTATTCAATACTAGCCCTTCCACCCCTCAGGTGTAATTATTGCCACCTAACAAAGAGGTGTATTTTATACCCTGCCCTTCCAAAATCTCATTCACCAACCCCTTTGTGATGGTCGCCGCTGCTACCAGTATGTGATGGCCACCACTACCACCAATATGTGAAATCCCCACAGCAGGCCTGTAATCAAGGAGTCTGAATCCTCACCACTGACACTGGAGAGGGACGTGCACTTGGAATGCAAATGGATACACTCAGTGTTTCCAGATGCAGCCCTCTCTGCATCCAGTACAGTTTCTCTTAAGAGTACACAGGGAATAAACTAAGTCTGGGATCTGGATTTCGCTATATCCATCTCCCTCCAGGTCCTCAATAAGACTCTCCACTGGTACAGCTGTATGGTTAGGTCCTCAGCCGGGTGTCCAAGCCAAGTCCTCCAGCACCCTCTCTATGAACCCAGTGCTTTGTGTCTCTGCCCCAAGTATCTAATGTGCACACTGTTTAAGATTTAATTTTCACACACACACACACACACACACACACACACACACACACACACACACACACACACACACACACACACACACACACTTGGGAAAGACTGGCACAGGTTACTTGCTCTACCAACTTTTCCCAGACTATAAGATAGATTTGCTGCCACCAGTCAGTTATTATAAGGCTTGTAAAAGGGTATCCAATTATGCTGAGTGAAGTTACTATTAATACAAATGATCATAGTTGACCAAAACAGGTAGGCCTTCTGGAGTGGCCCACACAGTGTCACCAAATAAATATAAGCACTCTCAAAGGTTACATACTTTCTATAAGGACTAGCCACAATAAAAGTTTTAAATATATTTAATAATAAATAATAAAAGAACATGAAAATATTGCATATATATTTACAGTAAACCACAGAGTTCAAATCCCAGAAAATATTAAAATTAACATTGATGGACAGACTCATACAAAAAAAGAAAAACACTCTCTAAATTAAGCCTTACTATATTCCTGACTGAAGCTACGAGAATTTACTGTTCCCTAATAAATTACTTGGGCAAGGCAAGATGAAATACATGAGCGGTCTTTCTAGTCAGCCCCCCCCCCCCTACAAAATACTCAATACTGTGAGATTTCCCTTTGTAATTTCTAAAATAAAATTTCCAAGAGGGCTGGCAGAATGACCTCATCTGGTCACCTGACTTTTGGTTCTCACAGTATTCCCCTTTGAAGCTGAGACAGGAATTTAGCATAGACAGCCATAATACATCTAAATGCTTATGGCAGTGCCTGTGGATTCCCCTCTTTTTACTGAGCCAATGAACAAAGGCTTTTTTCCAGACCTAGTGTCTCTGGTCCTATTCAGTACTGTGGGGCAACATTTCAATGGTTTAACAGCTCATTTACATTTCCCTTATATTTCTTAAAGTAAGCTAGCTGGTACATTTACTTCAGTTGCAATAATACATGTACATTTCTTTTCATTCCAGCAGGGACAATACATTTTAACACAATTAACACAAGCACAGATCACATATACATTTTCATTACAAGCATCTATACAAATTAGTTTGATATACAAATGACAAACAGTTGTAATACATTTGTAATAGAAGAATCTTGTATAAATTGGCTTGATATTCAAAGGACATATCATTCTTTACAAAACTCCAGCTGGCTTTGCTGGCATTTGCCCATATTATCACATCTCTCCCTACCTGAAATACTCAAGCTAGTTTGTCAAATGACCCTTGAGAAATATGGCTTGAGAGAAATAAGCCTATCTGGAGAATGTTACCCCATTCCCTGTCTTGAGAGCCCATCTACATTGGCATTGCTGACCTCACTACAGTGTTGTACTGTTATGTCATATGCCTGTAATCCTAAGCTCCACCTTAATAACTTGGCATTTTGCTGGCTGGCTCTGTGTAGCCATGTTAAGGCAATATGGTCTGTAACTACAGTGAATTTCCTTCCATACAGATAAGGCTGAAGTTTCTGCAGTGCACATACTATGACTAGAAATTCATTTTCTACAGCTGCATAGCATTCCTCCCTGGGTTGGAGTCTATGGCTGAGATATACCACTGGGTGCTCTTCTCCCTTTGAGGAAACTTGTCTAAGCACAGCCCCCACCCCCTGGTTTCAAGCATCCACCTGCACAACAAATTATATGCTCCAATCTGGACTGGCTAGCACAGAGAGCCCTCCAAAGCTCTTTTAAGCTTCTGGGATGCCTGTTCACATGCTGGGGTCCACACTACCTTATTTGGCCTGTTTTTCCTTGTCAGGACTGTGAGGGGATCAGTTATGTTACTATAATTGGGGACAAAATTCTATAGTACCCCACTGTCCCTAAGAATGCCATTACCTGCATTTTGGTAACAGGGGCAGGCCATGCCTGAATAGCTTCCACTTTGGCAGGTTCTGACCTGATCTTACCACTCCCCATTCTATGTCCCATGTAGGAGACCTCTGCCATACCCACCTGACACTTACTGGGCATAATGGTCAACCCTGCCATCTGCAGTCTGCCCAGCACCTCCCTGACATGCAGAAGGTGCTCTTGCCAGGAATGGCTGTAGATGGCAATATCATCCAGGTAAGCAAGGGCATAATGTCCTGGTCCTGCTAGGATACAATGTACCAGCCTCTTTAAAGTTGCTGGGGCATTTTTCATCACAAAAGACATCTTCATGAACTCATACAAGCTGAGAGGAGTAGCAAAGGCTGACCTCTCTCTGGCATTGGGAGGCAAGATCATCTGCTAGTAGTCCTCGGTAAGATCAATAGTGGTCAGATACTTACCCCCACCCAGCTGCTCTAGGGCTTTATCTGTCATAGGCATGGTTAAGCATCTGACATTGTGTCACTATTTAGTTTTCTGTAGTCCACACAGAACCTGGTACTGCCATCCTTCTTTGGTATTAGAACCCCTGGGGAGGCTCAGAGACTGCTTGATTCCTGAATTACTCCTAGTTCTAACATTTCCTATATCTCCTCCTGCAGAGTCTGTCTGACTTGCTCAAGCACCCTGTAAAGGGCCTGCTTTATAGGTCTTTGGGGCCCTGTATCCACACAGTGCTGCACAAGGTGGGTACACCCTGGTTTCCCAGTGAACATGTCCCCAAACACCTGTAACACTGCTTGGATTTCTCAGACCTGGTTAGGGGTAGCAGCTGGGACATTGCTACCCCTTCCACTGAGGTGTCAATCCGAGCCTCACTGAGGTGATCAGTCACCAGATTCCCCCTCAAACTCCTCCTGCCAACCACTACAAATACTCAACACAAGGGCCTCTCTATCATGGTAAGGCTTAATCATGTTAACATAGTAGAGTTTGTGCCCCTGCCTCCTGCCTAGCGGTTCTACCATGTAGTTAACATCTCTGACCTTCCTTACCACTTTGAAGGGTCCCTCCCAAGCTGCCTGCAGCTTATTGTGTCTGACAGGAATGAGCACTATCACCTGCTGTCCCACAGCATACTCTCTGGCTCGAGCATTCCTGTCATACCAGACCTTTTTCTGCTGTTGGGCTCCTTGAGAGAATCATCAGATAACCTATGTAGAAGATTCTATAGGAATGAGAAGTGTACTAATTGGTTCTCTGACAGAGTAGCTGATGCTTGGAACAGACTACCAAATTACATTAAAGCAAGTACTAGTTTAGATATTTTTAAGAACAGCTTGGACATTTATTATGGGAACAAGTGTTCTGGCATATTGGCAAGCTAGAAGGGCTTAATGCCCGTGCTTGAAACATTTGTATGTATGTATGTATGCCAGGTTCTCCTGGGACAAGCCTGTGATTTCCCTAAGCCTTATCCTGAAGTTTAGGATATATGCCACAACAGTCTCCTTGTGGGATTCACATTCTCCCCTCCCACTCATCATGAATCAAATCTAAAGGCCCAATTATCCTATGCTCTTATAGCAACTCAAAGGGTTAAAAACCTGTGGATTCCTGGGGCACCTCCTTGTGTGCAACCAATAGGTGGGGCAAATATTTGTCCCACTCTCTCTTAAACTGGTCTGCCAATGCCTGACACATGGTCTTTAGTGTAGAGTTTAACCTCTCCACAAAACCTTTAGTCTCGGGGTGGTATGGGGTGGTCTTTAGTTGCTTCACTCCACAACACCCCTACAGACAAGCCAGCGGGTTAAAATTGGCACCTCTGTCCATCAATATTTCTCTCAAGAAACCTAATTTGCTGAAAATCTCTAGCAAAGCATTTGCCACCTTCTCTGCCTCTATGGAGGACAGAACCATCACCTCACAGTATTTGTTAGCATAATCTACTACCACTTGGATGTACTTCTTCCCTGTGGAACTTAGGATGCTCAGAGGCCCTACAATATCCATAGCTACCCTCTGAAAAAGCTCCTGAATCACAGGCAAAGGCATCAAAGGAGTTTTGACTTTGTCTTCTGACTTGCCTACATTTTGGCACTGTTCACAGGTCCTGCAGTACCCTGTTACATCCCATGTAATCCCAGGCCAATAAAAGTAATGCGTACTACATCTCTTGGTATGCTTTATGCCCATATGGCCTGCAAAAGGAATGTCATGGGCTATGGCTAGAAGTGCCAGACAATAAGTACTAGGAACTACCAACTGCTGTATTACCTCACCTTCTAGCCCATCCTCAGGGGGTAACTCTCTATACAGTAACCCTTTGTTCCAGTATACAGAGTTCCCTTTTCCTTGAGAATCAGGTGTCCCACTGGCTACCTCCCTCAAGCCTTGTAATGTAGAGTCTGAGAGCTGAGCCTGTCTCACCTCTCTCTTGATAACTCTTCCTAGCTCTCCTTCCACAGGAAGTCTGGTATCCTCTGACAGCAGTGCCTCATTTCAGCCTGGATAGTAATACTCACCTCTGCCCTTGCAGTCACTCTGTCCAAGGGAACATCAGTACCCACCAGCACCTGTGTCTCACCTTCAGTCTCACTACTACAGGGTAGCTCCCTCCTTGAATAGCCACATCACCAGTCCTGGCTTCAGGTGTGTGGTTTACTTGGGTCTCCCCTCAGGCTACCAGACCCACATGCCTGTCTCCAAGCCTGACTGCATGTCACTGCATGCACACAAGGTACTACATTATCAGAATCATTCCCTGTCAAGGCATCTGCAGATATCCTCAAACACAGCTACTTGCTTGCTTCCTTTTCCATCCTCCCCATCAAGGTAAATCCTGGCCAAAGGCATTTGAAATGGGATTCCACCTAAAACTCTGACTAGAATGGACTGCCCAAGCAAGTACTGTTCCTCTTTAACCACTGAAGGCTTCTCAATGGTTATATTAGAGGCTGTGTCTCTCTTGGCGGTGGCCTGTTTTCCATCTACCAAGATTGGATATAAACTCTGCTGGTTGTTTCGTACCTCTGTTGTCTTCAGACTCCTTACCACTGTCATTCTCTTATTCCCACTTGCTGGCTCCACCACCTTTTGCTCCCCACTTTGCCTCCATGGACATCTATATGCTACATGCCCCACTGGTTACATTTAAAACATTTAACCTTTGATCCTGGCTGTGTACTGAAGTAGTGGCTTCCCTTGTTACTGCTGGACTCTATTGGGGCAGTTTAGGCTGCCCACCATGGGTTCCCTTATATCCATGCACAGCACTGGGTATCCCTTTCCTGTGCAGGAATACCCTGCTTGCTAGGAATAGATCTCCTTTTTCCCCAACTCATCTGGAGAGTTGCATTCCCTGTCTGCTAACCAGATTATGTTGTCCTCAGGCAAAGTGCTAAGAGCTTGTTCCCTCACCAAAACGTCTGACAGCCCTTGAAAAATGGTGACTTGACACCCACTCACCCACCTATGAAAATAAGTGCTTAGTTCAGCAATATAATCACATACACTTTCATCTGCCTTGCGTCTATGCTCACAAAACTTTTTTCTGTAAGCCTCAGATATTAACTTAACTTTATTAGTGCTTAACTTTATCATAATCTAAAGAATCAGTATCAAACAATTTAGAAACAGCAGTTGCAGCTTTACCATGTAGTAAGGGGTCAAGAATCGTACCCAGAGCACTTGGTCAGCATTATACTGTGTATATACCCTTTCAAATATATGAATACAACTATCAAAATTATCACCCTCTGTAAATTGTGAAAGAAATTTACTGACCTTTATTGCTTCTGGGGTTCGGTTATTCTCATCCCTATTACCTCCATGATCCTGACGAAGAATCAGCATATCCCTCTCATGTTGACACTGTTTCTTCTTTTCTTCGCCTACCAAATGCAGCAGTCTCTCATTTTCTTTGGCATACAAACAGCACAGTTTTTCATTTTCTTCAGCCTCCAGATGCCGTAGTCTCTCTGATGATTCTAGTTCCAAATGTTTAGCCTCCACTTCAAGTCTCTTTAACTCTAGACAGATTTTTAAGGCCTCTGAGGAAAAGTTTAACTATCCTGTTTGTGAGAGCTGCAAGTCCCCATCAAAAGACTGGTTATCCTCTTCATTGCTGGTCTGTACTGCAGCTGTGATTAAGGCTGCAGTCATTTCCCCTTTAGTCTGGTTGGCATGCCCTAGTCCTTTGGCTTGGCACATCTCAGCCAACTGGCTCCTTGTTATCTTGCCATAATCCTCTGCTGACATCCTTGCCTGCTCTCCATGACTAACTAAGCCAACAAAAAGTAAATAAATATACTATTGTGATATGAAACTCTCAATATCTACTTTGTGGCTGCTTGAGAGTACAAACACCTTCTTTAGTGAAACTGCTTACAGGCTACAGAAATTCATTATCCACACCACTGCTTGCCAATATGTGAGCATGTGATGGTCCCACCACTGCCAACCAATATGTGATGCCCACCACTGCCCACCAATATGTTATGGCAACCACTGCCACCAATATGTGATCTCCCCAATGCTGGGTCAGTAATCAAGGAGCCTGAATCCTTACCACTGACACTGGAAAGGGATGTTCACTTGGAATGCAAATGGATACACTCAGTATTTCCAGATGCAGACCTCTCTCAATCAGGTACAAATTCCCTTAAGAACATGCTCAGCCCGGGATCTGGATATCTCTATATCTGTCTCCCTCCAGGTCCACACTAAGACTCCCTACTGGTACAGCTGTAGGGTTAGATCCTCAGCCGAGTGTCCAAGCCAAGTCCTCCAGCACCCTCTCTGTGAACCCAGTGCTTCAGGTCCCTGCCCTAAGAAGCTGACACACACTCTTTAAAATGTAATTTTCACCGGCACACACACACACACACACACACACACACACACACACACACACACACACACACACACACACACACACACACACACACACACATCTGGGAAAGGCTGTCACAGATTACCCGCTCTACTAACTTTGCCCAGACTATAACGTAGATTCACTGCCACCAGCTAGTTATTATAAGGCTCTTAAAAGGGTATCCAATTATGCTGAGTGAAGTTAATATTAATACAAATGATCGTAGTTGACCAAAACAGGTAGGCCTTCTAGAGTGGCCCACACAGTGTCACCAAATAAATATAAGCACTCTCAAAGGTTAGATACTTTCTACAAGGACTAGCCACAATAAAAGTTTTAAATATATTTAATAATAAATAATAAAAGAACATGAAAATATTGAATATATATTTACAGTAAATCACAAAGTTCAAATCACAGAAAATATTGAAATTAACATTGATGGACAGACTCATACAAATAAAGAAAAACACTCTCTAAATTATACTTCACTATATTCCTGACTGAATCTAAGAGAATTTACTGTTCCCTAGTAACTTACTTGGCAAGGCAAGATGAAATATGTGAGCAATCTTTCTAGTCAGGCCCCCAAACAAAATTCTCAGTACTTTGAGATTTCTCTTTGTGATCTCTAAAATATAATTTCCAAGATGGCTAGGAGAATGACCTCATCTGGTCAACTGGCTCTAAGTTCCTGCAGTATTCCCCTTTGAAGCTGAGACAGAAATTTAGCATAGATGGCTACAATACATATCTAACTATTTATGGCAGTGCCTGGAACTTCCTCACTTTTTACTGAGCTAATGAACAAAGGTTTTTTTCAGACCTAGTGTCTCCGGTCTTATTCAGCACTGTGGGGTAACATTTTAATGGTTCAATAACTCATTTACATTTCCCTTATTTTTCTTAAAGTAATCTAGCTGGTACATTTAATTCAGTTGCAATAATACATGTACATTTCTTTTCATTCCAGCAGGTTGCACTGTTGATACATTTTAACCCAAATAACACAAGTAAAGCTCACAAATACATTTTCAGCACAAATCAGTTTGATATACAAATGACATACATTTATAATACATTTGTAAAACAAGCATCTTGTATAAATCAGCTTGATATTCAAAGGACATATTCTTTACAAAACTCCAGTTGGTTTTGCTGGCGCTTGCCTGTATCGTCACATGCCTAACCAGGGTTTCTGGATATGCCCTTTCCAACACCAGCCCTGCAACACATTCTAGTTCAACTCTCAGATCTTCCACTTCTGATGTCATATGGGCAACCTGAAAGATCTGTCCTTTTAAAGTACTTTTCTTTTGATGGAAAGGGAGGTTACTACTAAAGTGCAAATATCCATTAGTAAAATTGCTTTTCCTATACAATTTCCATTAAAAATTGGTCTCTTCCATGCCCTTAATTAACTTAATATGTAAATAATTGATTTCATACATATCCATTTGGTATCTGAATTTCAAAAAATCTGCGGTACTAGTAATATATTGAATGTACTCCTTCAGTGTGTGATTCGTTCCCTTGGCCACCCCACTATTCTGTTTATAATACTCCTCCTCAAAAAATATATAATTATTATCCAAGATTAAGTCAATTCTTGATTACTAGGGTCTAAAATCAAAAAAAAAAAAAAAAGGAGAGACCGGTGAATATTCTTGGTTATTTAGAATTTGTAACTTCATTTTAACATTCGTACAGCTTCCCATTCAGTTCAACATGTTTGATACCTTCTCTATATTTTAATGAATGACCATATTTTTCACAGTTTAATGCAGGGAACATTGTCTAACACCTTAATGGAATCTAGACATTTCACTTCCTAAGGGATTCCCTTGCCCTTCTCAGTGGTGATACAGCTGTCTAAATCAGTAAAGTCAGATAGGTGAGAACCTTCGCTTTGCAAATTCATTCTAGTCACACTCAGCAAAGGAAATAGTATTAAGGAGGTTTACTAACTTTTTGCTGTATAGTATGTTCATTCATTTTGTGGCTTTCCCACATCTATATCTTTGCACTTCACTCTCCATTCCTTTAACACTGGTTCAGTTTCTCAATAACTGTCACCCCACCTGCACTGGTGAGTGCTAAATCAAGGATGTTCCCCTTCTTTTCCAAGGCCCTCATTTTCTTCTTGACTCTAGCTGCAGCCAGGTTATTCCATTTTCCCATTTCTTGTTATCCCTAGCAAATTAACATTAAGGTTGTCCTTTACTGATTTTCATATCACATTAGTGGTGATAATTTTGCTTGTGAGCTTATTGCTATCTCTGTGGGCTGTAAACCATAGCCACCTGTCATGAGGCTCCTTCTTACTCCTCCAGGCCGAAGGCAAAAATCTTAGTCAACCTTTCGTTATTTTCGTCATCATTCTCTTCAGTGACACATTTTACTTAAATCAGAAAGAAGACTGCAAAGCCTCTGGGAGTGGGGAGCCTAAGGTCATTAATGGGTCATGAGAAATATTTAAAAGATGTACCCTTAGTTCTCACTCAAAGGAGGTTCAAGCAGGTTAATCAAAAAAATAACATCATTTTAGTCACTGAATGACCATCCATCACCACATAGTTCATTTAGGCAGTAGTAATCACTTACCCCATTTTGCCATCTGAACAACCAGCTGAACATTGCATTGTCAGTATCCTCTCATATGCCTCATTTATTTCTTGTCCTAACATGCAATCCAGACTTTTTATGCAATTATACACATTTTTGATTATTCTTCTCCTTTAAGAAATGACCTCTCTGGTTCATTGACATGAATCCCCTGTGTGTGTGTGTGTGTGTGTGTGTGTGTGTGTGTGTGTGTGTGTGTGTGTGTGTGTGTGTGTGTGTGTGTGTGTATATGTATATATGGATGTATCACTTCACTGAAAGACCATTTCACTGACACCCATTTCACTGAGACCATATCACCTAAAGTTCATTTCACTGAAAGTTCATTTCACTTACAAGTAGTACTCTAAGGCAAGTCAAAGATATATGTCCTTTTCCCCACTGCAGTGCGATTCTGGTGTTAGTATATATAGTTAGGGGGGTGGGGGCACAGCCCCCCACATTGGGGGTATGGGGGTGTAGCCCCCCCCCCACACTTAATTTGATTTTCTGTTGTCTGGTTTTATTTTATATTATTTGGTAAAACCCAACTAGGTGAGGGGCTATGCCCCCCACACCACCCAGTGTGGGGGGCTGTGCCCTCCACATCCCCCTAACTATATATACTAACACCAGGATTGCACTACAGTGGGGGAAAGGACTTAAACCTTTGACTTGGCTTAGAGTACTACTTGTCAGTGAAAGGAATTTTAGGTGAAATGAACTTTAGGTGATTTGGTCTCAGTGAAATGGGTGTCAGTGAAATGGTCTTTCAGTGAAGTGATACGAATCCATATATATATATATATATATATATATATATATATTTATATATATATAGATGTATGTATGTATGTATGTATGTCACTGGGGTTTATGATGACTGGCACAAAATAAACCTTCTCTCTCTCTTTTCCTGTGTTGCTCCATCCTGTATTTACTGTATTTTATGACTCTTAGTAAACATTCTATCCATGTGGTACATATGTATTATGTGCATATGCAAAAAGATCAAGACTGGATTTCACCAAAATTGCAGATTTGGGATGATATTCAGCAAATGTAAATGAACTATAAACAGGCCAGATTTAACCATATTCAGGAAGATTTTTTTTTTTGTTACAGCAGGCCTATGTGAAAATATACTTCTCCATTTTGAAGATCTGCTTTGCTACTTATTCCTTTGCAGAAATGATCAAGGATATTATGGTTTTTGTATTTGTTATGACCAGGTTTCACATTTGTAACATATTATGATATTATTTTCTGAGTTCAGAGGCTCTTCTCTTACAAAAAAAAATTATGCTGCATTGCACTGAATTAAACCAAACTTCAACTCCTTTTTCAAAAGTAACACACACACGCGTGTGCACGCGCGCGCACACACACACACACACACACACACACACACACACACACACACACACACACACACACACACACACTTTCTTTCTGTCTCTATTTGTCTTAGAATAAAATCAGATTTGACATAGCACATTATTCTTTTACTAAATGATATTTATAGGTTCATAGGTTCATAAGTAGGTACTAGGCTATTGGACCTAGGGCCTATATAAGCCTAGCCAAATGGTACCCTGGCTTTTGCCACCCAAGAAAATTATTTTCCTGTGCCCCTGTCAAGCAGAGCTACAGAAGTGATCCCTAGGGTGACTCTCCTATCTCCCATCCAATCATCAAGATTTTTCTTGAAGAGTGCTAATGAGGAGCTTTGTTTGATATAGATAGGTAGTTTGTTCCAGAGTATGGGAAGTCTCTGGGACAGGAATCTATCCCTCCAGCATGTTATGTTTATTGTGGTGACAAGGTTTAGGTCCCTAGAGTGTGTAGCTTGGAGGGATTAGGATTTCTTTAAATGGAGCATGTCCAACAGCTCTGGGTTTGACATAGCTTTGTATGTTAGGCAGAGAATGCCTCTGAGTAGGCAATATGCGACAGAGTAAAGCTGGAGTTTTTTGAGACAGTCTGCATAGGTCATCTGTTTGAGGCCGGTAATCCTCTTTGTGAGATATTTCTGTTGCCTTTCCAGTTGTTGTAGTTGTCTTGTGAGGTACATACCAAAAGGGGCGTTATACTCTATAATGGGTCTAATGATTGATGAGAAGAGGGGAACAATGACCTCTTTTTTCCTGGATGAGAAACCTTTTGTGATGAGGTGTGCCACATAGAAGGATTTCCTGACTACTGTGGCAATGTGATTATCAAAGGAGAGACTACTTGTCCACCTGTGTCCCAAGGTCTCTTATCACACTTTCGGTGTTAAGTAGACTACCGCCTATGTGGTGGTTCATGAGTGCAGAGTTTTTACCAAAAGGGATGACAATGCACTTTTTGGCATTGAGCTTGAGGCCATGGCTTTAACACCAGGCATCTGTCTCAGTGAGGCCCTTTTGTAGGTTGTCCACATCATTAGGAGTTTTGATTATGGCTCCTAGTTTGCAGTCATCTGCGAACTTTGTTAGCCAAAGACCTTCTGTGTTAGCCTGTACTTCAGAGAAGTAGATACCAAACAGGAGAGACCTAGGACTGAACTCTGTGGTACTCCACTTGTCACTGGTCTGAAGCTGGATTTAGAGTCTGCTACTTTCACAGTGTGGGTTCTTTCAGTGAGCCAGTTGGCAACCCATCTTGTGACATAGGGATTTATACCTAGTTTAGTGAGTTTATCTATAATTCCAGAGTGGGGTATGGTGTTGAAAGCCTCGGCGAGATCTAGATAAACTGTGTGAACCACCTTACCCTCATCTATGGCTTTGGTGACCGCTTCACAGAAGTCTATCAGGTTTAGGAGACATAATCTGCCTTTTACAAACCCGAACTGGGTAGGGTCCAGAGTTTGCAGATTACCAATGTCATTGTTTATAAGTTCCATCATGATATGTTTCATAGCCTTGCAGACCAGGTTCATCAGGCTAATGGGGTGGTAGTTCCCGGGGTCCATGGTGGCTCCCCCTTTGTGGACTGGGATAACTGTTGTTGTGCGCCATTCAGTGGGCATAAAGCCTGAGGTGAGGCTATGATTGAACATGGTACTTAGGGGGGTGCCAGTTCGTTCTGCAGTTCATGTAGAATGCAGCCTGTGATGTTGTAAGGTCCCATGAATGCTGTATTCTTGGCTTTGGAGAGTGTGTTTGTTACCTGTGCAGCCGTGATTACAGGAACTTTGCTTTCTTCTGGTATAGAGATGGGCCCTTTAGGGGATGAGAGAGGGGTAAAGTTAGCACTGAACCTATCTGCCAGGATGTTGGCAATATCAGTTGGTTTTGTATATTTAGTGCCATTGTGCTGTAACTCAGAGCAGGTCTGAGTGTTGCCATTGAGATTCTTGACATAGCTATAGAATGCTTTGTGGTTGTCTTTAAAATCAGTGGCAATTTTGTTTTCGTAACTAGCTTTGGAGGATTTTATAAAGGATCTCAACTTCTTACTGAGGCTGACCATGGAGTTCCTCCAATCATGGGGTTTTACTCTTTTTTGCAACAGTTTCTTTCTTCTGTTGTAGAGTTTGTTTATGGCAGGGGACCACCAGATTGGGTTCCTTTTTTTGGAGGATAGCATCTTGGTTCTGTTAGGGATTGCATGATCCATGCACTCGTGTAAGTGCTTATAAAGTGCAGTTGTATAAGATTCAGCAGTTGTGCCTCTATTGTCCGTCAGCATGGGTGTTGTGAAGTTTGCCACTTCTGTCTTAAGAAGTATGAAGTTGGCTTTGGAGACATTTTTTTACGGTAGTTTCCCTAATGAGGGTGGGGGTGGGATGTGGGTGTCTAGGGTGATTTGCTTGTAGTTGGATCTGACCAACGAGAAATTGACCTCTGGTGTGGAACACTGGTTGCCCATTTTGGTAATGACCAGGTCTAAGATATTGCTGCCCCTGGTGGGGGTGTGGATAAGTTGATCCAAGATTTATGAATTCCAGAAAATGATGAGCACAAGAGTTGGTACATGAGTAGTTTTCTCAGTTAATGGTGGGGTATTTGAAATCACCCATTATTAGGGTGTTAGGTTGTACCCTAATATTTTCCAGTGTATCAAGAAATGAGGAGTAGGAATCCTGGGGCATGGTGGGGGATCTGTAGCAAGCTACAGTTTGGATTGCGGTCTTGCTCAGAGTTAGTTGCAGTTGGGTAATTTCGGATGCATTATGCTGAGCAACTAGCCTGGAGGTGTGGATATCCTTAATGAATATGGACATGCCTCCGCCTTTAGTGCTTCAGTCCAGGTTAGGTGGCTGAAAGGTGTGGTATGAATTATAGCCTGGTAATGCAGAGGTGCTCTCTGGGGCTTTGAACCAAGTCTGTTTTACTTATTCTTGAATATACTGCTTACTGCACTTTATTTAAGTCATGTTTTACTATATTGCATTTAATTTAACTGCATTTACTGTATTTTAGCTAAACACACAAGTGTGCTAGCCTGCACCGTATTTTAATGTGATTTAATTGCTGTTTTAAGTGTATTTTCTGTGCTAAAATAAAACAAACCAAAACAAAAAATAAAAAGTTTGGGCTTGTTTGCTTGTTTTTCCTGCCTTTTTCTGTAACTAGAATATTCTGGATACAGATTTGCTGTAATCAGGACTGTGTTGCAGTTTCTGAGTTCCCCCCAGGCCTTTTTGCGATAGAAGGAAGCCTTTCTGCTTTTCAGTGGGAGTGGTAAGCACCGGGTAGCATATCTAGCGCAAAAGAAATTGTTTCTAACTCTGAATTTGTAGCTTATTGGCCGTTTGGGCAGCATTTCTATGCCTTTTAACTTTCTGCCTTAAAAGGCCGTGTTTGCGCTGGTTTGCATGTTGCACAGCGCTGCTAAGCTAGGGTAAACTATTACCAGTGCCATAAAGTCTGCTCTTCAATTTTTCTCCTAGATCTTGCTAGTTCTCTTCCTGCTCAAACTTAAACTGGCTTATTCAGCTAACACTTTACCAGAACTCTTGTAGCAGTTATTGTAGCACACATAAACGCTACCAGCACTAAATATTCTATAAGGAAATAAATCCAGTACTTATTAATTGTACCCCCCCCCCCCCCCACCAGGCATGTCTAAAGGTCAGTTCCCTGTGCTTTCTCCTATTAACCTGGTGAACCTGGACATTCCAAGGCAATGTAGCAACTGCATCATGTACACTGACAACCCTCTCCTCTCATTTCCCACCACACAAATTTGTGAGAGATGCACTTATATATCCAAATTGGAAGCACAGCACTCTCCAGCCAAGACCAGAATAGCTGGTCAAGAGGAGAAGGTCAACACTTGCATCACACCTCATGGAACACATAGCCCTCCAGAACATACACCATCACAGCTCTCACATAAAAACACAAGCCACACACCCACCTTCATGAGGCTCTCAATAGAAATCTACCCAAACAGCAGAGACCTTCAAGGCAAAAATGCACTCGACCACCACAGCATGGTACAAATCATGAGACACATAGTTCACCTAAACTGTGTGCCACTCAAGCAAAGCCGTTAAGGCAGAACAGCATGCCCAATACACTAGTCATAGGTGACTCAATAGTGATGCACACAGATGTTCCACTCATTAGGTTAAATAAGGAGAAAGTAACAGTAAGCTACCTGTTGGGTGCCAGGATTCGTCACATAACACACACACTCAGGTCACTACACAGCACGTACAAATATGACTCTGTCATTTTCCATGTTGGTGTGAATGACCTGAGATGTATCTCCCTGGACTACATGAAAAGAGACATGGAAGAGCTCTTGGATCATGTGACCCAGGCCAGTATGACCATAGCCCTGAGCAGTATCCTACCATTGCCCAGAATGATACCACATTATAAACAGAAAATGACTGACTTTAACAATTTTCTGGTGTCATTCTAATGGGATCCAGTATCTGTCTGCCTGGGATGACATGATTGACAGACCTCAGTGCTTTGCCAGAGATGGCCTGCACCTTGTCACCCCTGGGATTCTGTATACTGGCCAAGGCTGTTGCCACCCCTCTTGTGCCTTTTTTAGGCAGTTTTACAAGGACCAAATTACCACCATAACTGCTATAAATAAATGCAATTGGAGGGTTATGCTGCTCAATGCTAGAAGTATAAATCTCAAGATGCACTTGTTCAAAGCACTCCTTAAAATGGAGAACATCGACATTTGTGCTGTAACAGAGACCTGGTTCAAGGCAGCAGAAAGCACCCCTGTGCTACCAGGCTACCACACCTTTCAGCCCAAAATCTCAGACTGAAGCTCCAAAGGTGGTGGTGTCTCCATATTCATAAAGGATATGCACACCTCCAGAATGGTAGCCCAATATAACGCAGCAAAGATACTTCAGGTACAACTAACACTGGATAAGACAGCAGTTTAGGTTGTAGCCTGCTATAGATCCCCAACCATGTCCCAAGACTCTCACTCCACGTTCTTAAGCACCCTGGAAAATAGGGTCCTACCCAACACCCTCATACTGGGCGATTTCAACTACCCCTCCATTAACTGGGAAAACTACTCATGTACCAATGCACTTGCCCAACGTTTCCTGGAATTCATTAATTACAATGCCCTGGACCAGCTCATTCTTACCCCCACTAGAGGGAGCAGCATCCTTGACCTGGTTATCACTAACATGGTCGACTGTTGCTGTACACCAACAGTTAACTCCTGCTTGGTTAGATATGACCACAGCTAATCACCATGGATATCCACATCCCACCCATATCCCCTGAAAAGGTAACCACAGAGAAAAACTTCTCCAAATTTAACTTTGGACTCCTAAAAACAGAGGTGGCTAACTTTACAACACCCATACAGATGGAGAATGGGTGCATGACTGGGTGCCAAATCATACACCAATGCGTTGTATGAACAAGTACACAAATGCATGGAACTGGCCATAGCAAACAGAACCAAGATCTTCTCCTCCAAAACAAGGAAGCCAATCTGGTGGTCCTCTGCCATAAACAAACTCTACAGCAGAAGAAAGAAACTGTTGCAGAAAAAGGTGAAGTCTCAAGACTGGAAAAACTCCCTTATTAGTCCGACAAAAAGTTGAGATCCCTCATCAAATCCTCTAAAGCTAGTTACAAAAACAAGATTGCAGCAGATGCTAAAGATAATCACAATGTCTTCTGTGGTTATGTCAAGAATCTCCATGGAAATACCCAGGTTTGCTCTGAGCTACTGCACAATGGTCCCTCTTATACCAAGTCAACAGATATTGCCAATATACTGGCCAGTAGGTTCAGTGCCAACTTTATCCCCCCCCCCCAAAGGACCAATCACAATACCAAAAGAATGCCAGACACCCAATATCACTGCTGTGCAAGGCCAGGAATACAACATTCATGGGACCCAGCAATATCCCTGACTGTGTTCTACATGAGCTACAAAATGAACTGGCACCACACCTATGTGCCTTGTTCAATCACAGCCTCACCTCAGGCTGTGTCCCTACTGAATGGTGCAGTCATTGCTCTACATAAAGGAGGAGTGACTACAGACCTGGGGAACTATCGCCCCATTAGCCTGATGAGTCTGATATGTAGGGCTATGGAGCGAATCATCATGGATCTTATAATTAAGGATATAGGGAATCTCCAAACTCTTGATCCTGCCCAATCTGGCTTTGTGAAGGGCAGATCATGTCTGCTCAGCATGGTCAACTTCTTTGAGTCAGCCACCAGAGCTGTGCATGAAAGCAATGTTGTCCATACAGCCTACCTTGATCTGGCCAAGACCTTTGATACCATTCCCCACTCCGGAATCATAGATAGACTCACCAAACTGGGCATCAACCCCTATATCACTAGGTGGGTGGCAAACTGGCTCATAGATAGAACAAACACCATGAAAGTAGCAGATTCCAAGTCAGACTGTCAACCAGTCATGAGTGGAGTCCCACAGGGATCGGTCCTGGGTCCTCTTCTGTTTGGCATTTACTTCTTTGAAGTCCAGGCCAGCATGAATGGCCTCTGGATGACCATGTTTACAGATGATTGCAAGCTGGGAGTCATTATTAACTCCCCAAGTGATGTAGACATCCTACAAAAAGGCCTCGACGTGACCAACAATTGGTGTCAAAACCATGGCCTTAAATTCAATGCCAGAAAATGCGTCATCATCCCCTTTGGAAAAAACTTGTTTCCCATGAATTGCCACATCGATAGCATTCCACTGAACACTGAAGGTGTTATAATATATCTGGGAACAGAAGTTGAGAGCAATCTCTCCTTTGACAACCACATAGCCACTGTGGTCAGAAAATCCTTCAGATGTGGCACATCTCATTACTAAGGGTTTCACATCCAGGAAGAAGGAGGTCATCGTCTCTCTGTACTCCTCCCTCATAAGACCAATCATCGAGCACAATGTCCCATCTGGCATGTACCTCACCAGACACCTGGAACAACTGAAGAAACCACAAAAGTACCTCACAAAGAGGATACTGGGCCTCAAACACTTGTCCTATATGGACAGACTCAAAAAACTCCAGCTATTCTCTGTCTCATATTGCCTACTTAGAGGCAATCTCTGCTTGACTTACAAAGCCATGTCTGACCCAAACCTGTTAGATATACTACATCTAAATAAATCCCAATCCCTCCGCACCACAAGCTCCAGTGACCTCAACCTCATTTCCTCAATCAACAGAACATGCTGGATGGACAGGTTCATAACCCAGAGACTGCCCATGCTCTGGAATAGACTTCTAATACACATCAAGCAGAGCAACTCACTGGCCCTCTTCAAGAGAAATCTTGATGAGTGGATGGGAAATAGAAAATTCACCCTGGGTATCACTTCAGTGGCTTTGCTCAATAGAGGCACTGGAAACTAACGTTGGGCGGCACGAAGCCAGGGCAATCCTATGGGCTAGGCTTGTAAGGGCCATAGGGCCATTAGCCTAGTACACACCTGTGAACCTATGAACCTATGACTGTTGTCCTGCTGGATGAAGAGGTGTAGTGGCCAGAATGCATGCTGGCTTCTGTGACTGTGTGCACATAGAGTCTAGTCATGTACATACTGGCTAGGTTCAGTTTTTAATATTAAAAATTCTCCACTTCAGTACAGACCTTACATAAATTTGTTGCCTATCAATAGGGCAATCAAAAACCCTTTTACCAAACCATTTATTAATGTCTGGTTTAAACAGTTTAGAACTAGAACCCTTTTTAAAACTTAAAGGTAATTCATTCCATAGCTTTCCAGCTGTACAAAGAAATGATCTTTTCCAAGAACAGTGTTGTATACTGGCATATTCACAAGAAAACAATTATTTTTAAGTGTCTGTACTATGCCACTTACATTGTAACCATGAGGTACCTGATAATAAGGCATTACCCATGCATTTGTACACTAGTATAAGATCTGCTCTTTGTAGTCCATAATTTGAGGAAAACAAGACAAATGTCCCATCCTATTTGCTATAACTTAGATGCTTAACTCCAACAATCTGCCTAGTGTGCAACCTTTGGATTTTTTCCAGTCTATGTAATTGAATACAGTTATAAACACAGGTTGCCACATAGTTCATAGGTTCATAAGTTCATAAAAGGTTACCAGGCTAACAGCCCTAGAGTCTTTACATGCCTAGCCATATTTATCCTGAGTTGCCTCAATTGTTGGTTGTTAGGAGAGTGAAGTTCACAGTGGTAAGGGTCTACGGTAGTTAATAACAACCTCCATTGTTCTGGAGGGACATGCGCACCACCTTAGGAATGAATTTGTGGTCACCTATCAATTGATCTAGATTGTGTTTGAAGAGGGTCAGGGAGGGACTCTGTTTCATGTGAAGTAGAAGCTTGTTCCAAAGAAGTGTCAGTCTCTGGGAGATATATTTATCCCTCCAGCATGACCTGTTCATGTCAGAGGCTAGGTTACTATCCCTGGAGCAAGTGACCCTCCTGCAGTTTGATTTACGAATGTGTAGCATTTCAGTCAGGACTGGGTCAGAAACTGCCTTTAAGCCAGGCAACAGGTTGCCCCTCGCAACCTGTAGGAAACAGAATACACTGACAGGGCTATCACACTTTCTACGAAAGATTGGCTTTGTGTACCCTGTAATTTCTTGGTGAGAAATCTCTGTGGTCTCTCCAGTTGTTGCAGGTGTCTGGTAAAGTACATGCAAAAAAGAGCATTAGACTCAATTATTGGTCTGATGAGGTCTGTGTGTAATGGAATTATAACATCCTTAAATGTAGATGTGATGCCTTTACTTATAAAATGTACCACATAGAAGGATTTCCTAACTATTGTGGATATGTGGTGGTCAAAGTTCAGATTGCTATCAGCTCGAGTAACCAGATCATGTACCATGTGGTCTACACTTAGGATGGTGCTGTCTATAATATATTTAGTAGGGATATCAGCTTTCCCAAAAGGAAGCAGTAACTTGAAATACATAATTGCGGAAATTTGTACCTTTGCTTTCATCCTATTCTTACACCAGAGAGATGTATAGGCAGTGACTGTTTTTTTTTTTTTTTTTGGTGGGGGGTAGGGAGGCAGGCAGTATTCCTAGATAGGACCTGAGTACCCTACAACAACTGGCTTGCTAGTTTACTGTGAGCTACTATTTTGTCAGCTTTGAACATTAAGTATTTGGCATAGCTTAAGCCTTCCTTGAAAGAAATAAAAATAAGACTGAAATTATTTTCTTACTCATGATTTTTTTGATAAGGCCACAATTGGATTAAAATGCTGAGAAAATGCTCTGAAATACTTCTCAGAGCATCTATAACCCTATGACTTCCTGTGCCCGGGCTTATTTGTGTTATTTCCTAAATGGTTAGTACTGTGCTGTCTTGGTCCGGAAAAGTGTGTTGACAGGATGCAAAGAAAACTAAAGCTAAACAGCAACAGTGAATTTCTTTACTTACTCATAATTTGTGTTCAAGCCATAATTGGATGGAAAGGTTGTGTAAAAAAATAAATAAAATTAAATTCAGAGCATATAGAAAGTTATGGCTTATTGAAAAAAGCTGAAGAATAAGGCACATGTGAAAAAAGGAAGAAAAAAATGTAATGTGCATGGTGTGGGGAGACCAAGATTGGAGGAAACAGTGGGATGGACTGGAGTGTGTGTGTGTGTGTGTGTGTGTGTGTGTGTGTGTGTGTGTGTGTGTGTGTGTGTGTGTGTGTGTGTGTGCATGTGCGTGTGTGTGTCTGAAACAGTAGGCTTACATAGACTTGCTGTAATGTATCTTGGTTGCAGCTACATGCCAGTAAATGTAAATATCCCTTTCTGAAATGGACCAGCACAGTGGGGTACACAGGCCTGTTGCAATGTAAGAGTATTGTAGCAACATAAGTCTGTGGGTACAACTCCTAAAAGTTTATAGCATGAACTAAAGGGTTGTGGGGTTACAGTGACAGGGTGATACTAAGACTGGAAGTGACTAGAGGACCCCCAACTTGACATTTGCTGGCAGACCTCAAAATGCTAACACCAGCCCTGGCCCTAATTATTTGCTATGAGAAGTGATTTTAGTGGTTGCATTATCAAGACAGAGGACTTTGCATTTTGTTTTTTTGTTTTTTGTAAGAATGGGATTTGAGGAAAAAAAAGTAGTAGCTTGGTGCTTTTTAGGTTGAGCATGTGTTGTGAGTTAAGAAGCCATGTTTCAGTTGCTGGTAAAGATTCTTGATTACATTTTCGGAGGTGTACCATGTCAGATGTGCAAATGAGAGTGGAATCATCTGTATGTAGTATTAGGCTGGTCTGTTGTGTGGATGTACAGAGGGTGTTGGTGAAAATGTTAAAGAGCAGGGTCCAAGGATAGAGCCTTGTGGTACACCACTGGTGACCATGAGTTAAGGAGACAGCATGGAGTGCCATTTTACTGACTGATACCTATTGGACAGGTAGCTCTTGAACCACAGAAGGGTAAGCTGGGAGTGGGAGATACCTAGTGAGAACCTTTGAAGTAAATTTTTGCTGTGACAAACCATGTTGAAGGCAAGAGTCAAGTCTAAAATTAAGGAAGAGACCAGTTTGCCGTTATCTCTAGCTTTACTGACAGTATCTATATAGGTTAGAATGGCAGTGCTAGTACTATGGGAAGGACAGAAGACATGTTGTGTAGAGGATTGGAGTTCTTCTTGCTGGAGCCAGTCTAGCAATTGCTTTTGAATACATTTTTGTTGAGGAGAGGCAAGATTTCTATAGGTCTAAAGTTATTAATATCTGTTGAATTTCCTCCTTTATGCACAGGGATGATGTGTGATTTTTTTCCAGGGAAAGGGAACATTGGATTCCTGGACTGACCTATTTATAAGGATTGAGACAGGATAGGCAATGTTACTGGCTGCAATTTTTAGGTACTGGAAGGTCATCAGCTGAAGAAGAGCATGGTTTAAGTTTATTTAAGATTAGTTTTATATAGGATGTGGGCACAGGTTTTAAAGTGAAAATGGATGTGGTGATATGTGGCTGTTGGGCAGGGTTGGGATAAGATGTTGAGGAATCCTTGGTTATAGATGCAGTACTATCTATAAAATAAGAGTTGAACTGTAGTGCAGTTTTGAGTGGTGAGTTATCAGGGCAGGGGTTTGGGCTGAATTTTTGGGCAGTATGTAAGATTTCTTTAATGTATGTCCAAAATATTTTAGGTTTATTTTTGGTATTAATCTATTATAGTAATCTATTATAGTATATATATAATTTATAATCTATTATAGTATATATATATATTTTGTCTTCATTTATTTACTTTTGAGTACAATTGCAAAGTATTCCCTTTTTCCCTTGGAAACACAGGCTG
Source organism: Protopterus annectens (assembly GCF_019279795.1). Lineage (NCBI taxonomy): Eukaryota > Metazoa > Chordata > Ceratodontiformes > Protopteridae > Protopterus > Protopterus annectens. The sequence goes on along the minus strand of NC_056733.1, from coordinate 407,159,605 downwards.
ATCTTGGCTAGGCTTGTAAGGGTCCTAGGGCTATTAGCCTAGTAACCTCCTATAATCCTATGAAGAATAATGCATTTTTTGCCTTTAGTCTTAATCTGTGACTTTGGCACAAGTCATCTGCCTATGTTAACCCTGTTTGCAGTATATTAACATCGGTGGGAGACTCAATTATATCTCTCAATTTGCAATTGCCAGTGAACTTGGTCAGCCACAGGCTGTCCACGTTTGCCTGGACTTCTGAGAAGTAAATTCCAAACAGTAAGGGATCCAGCACAGAACCCTATGGTATGCCACTGGTGACTGGTATTTTGCAAGAGATGAAGTCACCCACTTTGACAGTATGTGTCCTGTTGGTGAGCCAGTTGGCTACCCATCTGCTAATGTATGGGTAATTCCAAATTGGGAGAGTTTATCTATAATACCTGAGTGGGGGAGTGTGTCAAATGCCTTGGCTAGGTCATGATAGGCAGTATGCACTGTCTTTCTGTCATTCAGGGCCTTGGTGACTTTCTCAAAGAAGTCAACCATGTTTACCAGGCATGCTCTACCTTTAACAAATCCAAACTGGGTTGGGTCCAGAGTTTGGATTTCCTTATTGATAAGCTCCATATCAATTTTTTCCATGGTCTTGCAGATGAGGCTAGTCAAGCCTATAGGTCTATAATTCATAGGGTTGGTTGACAGTGCCCCTTTGTGCAGAGGGATTACAGTTACTGTCCTCCATTCCTCTGGAGCATAGGCAGTTCTCAGGCTGTGGTTAAACAGAGATCCAAGTGTGTCTGCTAGGTCCTGTTTTAAGCTATTTAAAAAGCAACCTGGGATGTTGTCTGGTCCCATTGATGCAGGGCTTTTAGCCTTGGAGAGCACTGAGATGGCCTGCTCTCTTGAGATTGTAGGCTGAGGAATGGTTGCTGGTATACCTTGGGGATGACTGGAGGGGACAGGGGGCTAAAATTTGCTCCAAATCTGTCAGCTTGCAGGTTGGCTATTACCTCTGGTTGAGTATGGGTGGTGCCATCCATAACCAGTTCAGTGCATAGCTGAGTATTCCTTTTTAGATTTCGGATGTAGTTAAAGAATGCCTTCTGATTATCCTTAGCTAGGGAAGCTATTACTGATTCATAATTAACTTTGGAGGACTTGACAAGATCTCTGATTTGTTTGTTTAAGCTAGAAAGGGATTTCTTCTTCTGGTGAGCCAGTTCTCTCTTGTTCTTGGACATTAGTTTCTTTCTGTTGTTGTATAACCAATTTATACTAGGGGTCCACCAGGGTGGCTTTTTTTTTTTTGGCAAGACCTGTTTTTAATCTGGTCTGGTCAGGTACAGCTGATTCTATGCAACTGCTTAAGTGGTTATACAAGGCATTGGCATACACCTCTGCATAGGAGCCCACATTATCTGTGCTCGAGGGGGCTTTGAAACTTTGCATACCATCACTTAGTAGAAGATAATTTGTCTTTGAAAAATTTTTAAGCATTTTTGAGCTTGATGAGGTATCTGGTCTTATAATTACATCGAACTAGACTGATTTATGGTCTGATCTTACCAGGAAGGACATCATGGGAGGAGTGGTGCAATGTTCTCCCATGTTGCTGAGTACTATGTCCAGGACATTTGAGCCTCTTGTGGGTCTGCTGACTAGCTGTTCCAGAGCATTTGCATTAACAAAGTCCAAGAACCTCTGAGCCAGCATGTTTGAGGTCATGTATGTTTCCTAGTCAATGGTAGGATAATTAAAATCACCCATGAATAAGGTGTTGGGCTGTATGTCAAGTGATTCCAGTAAGTCCAGGTATGCAGTATGGTTTTCCTGTTTCATAGTGGGGGACCTATAGCTAGCTATGATGTGGTAGGAGTGTTTGCCTCTAGTTAATTAGACATGGAGTAGCTCAAGAGAGTCATACTGTTTGACCAGTTTTGGGGTATAGTTATCCTTAATAAAGATGGATACACCTCATCCTTTGGTTCTTTCATGCTCAGTTTGTGGTCTGCACATATGGAAGGTATTGTAGTCCTGCACGGCTGGTGTGCTTTCCATGCCTTTGAGCCATGGTAGTATTCTTTATGTGTTTGGGAGCAGTAGGACTGATATAGTTTCCTGACATAGTATTTAAGAAGGAGGGAAGCTGAAAGTTGTGAGGATGCATACGCTGGACTGAAGGAACTATATATCAGTTCTTGTCAAAATGCATTGGAAGTACAATGAATCACTCCCACCTGGACTTTGGAGAGTTGGGGATGAACTTTAGCTGCTGGGAAAATAAAGTTAATTCCCCCTGATATAGCTGTCTAGCACTCCTTAGTCAGATCCACTCTTCTGCTCGATTCCAAACTTAAGCAACTAAACAAAAGTGTATCAAACTACTTGTATTTGAAGCAAACAGTTTGCTGCAGCTTCTACCAAGCATGAAACATTAAAATAAATGCTTCAGTCCTGGGAGAAAATCAATTTCAGTCTGTAATTATTTTTATACCCTCATTCAGAAATGCCTGTACAAAAATAAAGGTAGATACTGCAAAACTGATCAGTTGCTGACCATGCTGCCAAAAAATGTGCACCTGGAGCACCTTGTGCCCCTTTGCCCCATCCTAGTGTACATTTCTGCTTTTTCGAATATGTGCAACCGAGCCAGTACAATAAATATACCATACAGAGCACATTTCACTGCATTGTATATGGTCACTGCTGTGTGGTATTTAGAGTGTGAAGATATGTGAAGGCTGCCAGCCTAGCTAGATAGAATTTTGTAGATAAGTCTATATCATTGTAAATATTAATATAAGCCATAGACTTGTTCTCTTAAGTGGAAGAAAATGGTGTTAAATGTTGAACGCCAAAAATGTAACAACAGTGTACTCTGCTGGAAGAAAGCTGATAAGTCAAGCCTTGTATGGCTGTTTGATCTCAAACTCGGAGCCGTGGTGTCTGAACCAGCAGATTCTTTCTATTGTTTTGAGACCAGAGTTAATTGCTAGATTTTAAATATAAAATGTCTTTAATTACTGTGGTTTCCTGACCAGCTGCAAGATCAAAGCAATGTTAAAATCTGAGTTTTTGTTAGCTTGGGAAACCAAAGAATTGTTAAGAATGATGTAATCTAAAATGAGTCAGCAGGATGTATTATCATTTTAAAGGACTTTCTCAGAGACAGAGAGAGAGAGAGAGCATTTTTGGATTTTGTCTAAAGTTGACAAGAACTCACCAGTGCACTGCTTTGCTCTATATGTAAGTTTATTTAAAACTGTGATTGCTCTTAGATATAGCTAGAAAATAGTAAATTTAGTCCAGCTGTTGTTCTGTATGATGTCAGAACTATTCTACTGTATTATTTTAAGCATTTTCCTTTGATCTCTGAACTCTTGACTAGCACTGTGTAGTAAGAAGTATTGTCTTGTGTTTTTATTATTTATTATTAAATATTTTTAAATGATGGTGGTGCTGCGGTAGCGTTGTCGCCTCAGAGACGTTGCCCATTCGATTCTCAGTTAGAGCGTCTTCTGTGTGGTGACATGCATGAACAGGCGTTCCTTCGTTGAAGGTTGTGCATTAGGCCCGGCAAACCAGCACGTAAAAACTCTACTGCCAATCATTAGCAGACCGGAGTTCCACTGAGGTGACCCCTAACCGGGAAAAGCCGAAAGACACAATTATTAAATATTTTTAAACCTTTCAACTGTGGCTGTTTTGTGTAGAGATAATTTAAGCTCTAGAGTACATTGCATGTATATAGTGATACTGTCCAAGCCACTCCAATAGCTTTAGCCCTTAGTCACACTTGCCATTTGGATAATAATATTGCACAGTAATAATTGGACACCCTTTGGTAAGGGCCTTTTTAGTAGCTGATATTAGTGGTTGGTGGCAGCTGGTACTACCTTATAGGCTGGGAGGAAGGGGCATAGCTGGAGAACCTGTGCCAGCCTTCCCCATGAGTGTCTGTGTGTTTGTATATAACTCATATCTTAAAGTGTATGTGTGTGTGTGTGTGTGTGTGTGTGTGTGTGTGTGTGCATGTGCTACTTGGGCAGGAACACGAAGCACTGGTTGGAAAGACAGGGTACTGGAGGTTTTAGCTTGACCACTAGGCTGAGATCTGTACCCTATAGCTGTGCCAGTGGGGAGTCTTATTCGGGATCTGGAGAGAAAGTGAGTAACCTGCCCCATACTGACTGTGATCTCTGTGTGCTCTTAATTGTAAATTGAACTTTACTGTGTGTGTATTTTTCATCCTTCCCAATATGGACGCCCTTCATTGGTGTTAGTGGTGAGGATTGAGGCTACTTCATTACTGGGCCAGTGCACGGGCATCACATATTAATTGTTTGGCAGTGGTGGGATATCCACACCACATATTAATTGGTTGGCAATTGGCTTGTAGTGGCATGGATCGTGAATTCCTGTAGCTTGTGAACAGTGATCACTGAAGGTGTTTTTGTACTCTAAATCAGCCATGCAGTGAATATTCAGAGTTCAGATCACAATTGTTTTATTTCTTTTGTTAACTTAGGTAGTCGGGGAGAGCAGGCAAGCATGTCAGCAGAGGAGTATAGCAAGTTTAAGAAAAATATATACCACTTTTCCTCCAAAAGCCACAGCAAAATACACAATATAGCTAAATAGACATGAAGCACAAAAACAGGGTGAAAATTCTCAAGATAATTTATTCTGGTACCTCGGCCTTTCGCCTTCAGTAGATTATCTTGATAATTTTCACCTTGTTGTTGTGCTTCATGTTTATCTAGCTATGTCAAGTATGGCAAGCTGTCAAGGAGCCAGTTGGCTGAGATGTGCCAGGCTAAGGGACTGGTGCATGGAAACCTGACTAAGGCAGACATGATTGCAGCTTTGGTCACAGCTGCATCAGAAAACAGCAATCAGGAGGGTGATCTGACTGGCCGTGGAGATGTACAACACTCAGAGAATGGACAGCTCAACCTTTCTGCAGAGGACTTAAAAATCCATCTTGAGCTAAAAAGACTGAGATGTCTACAGGTTGAGGAGAATGAAAAACTGCTACACCTGTAAGCTGAGGAGAAGGAAAGGCAGAGGCAGCATGAAAAGGAGATGCTGACTCTTCACTAGAGTCATGGAGGTAATAGGAAAGGGAGTAACTGGACCCCAGAAGCACAAAAGGTCATGAAATTTCTTCTGCAGTTTACAGGGGGGATAATTTTGATAGTTTAATTCATATCTTTGAGAGGGTATGTAAACAGTATGATATTGACCAAAGGCTCCGGGTACGGTTTCTGAGCCCCTTACTCCATGGTAAAGCTGTAACTGTGTTGTCTAAACTTTCTGATTGTGAATATTTTGATTATACTGCTATTAAGAATTGTCTGTTAGAATTTTTTAAGCTAACACCTGGAACTTATAGGAAAATGTTTTGTGAGCATAGACACAAGGCAGATGAAAGTGTGTTTGAATATGTTGCTGAACTGAGCACTTATTTTCATAGGTGGGTGAGTGGATGTCAGGTCACCACTTTTGAAGGCCAAGTAGACCTTTTGGTGAGGGAACAAACCCTTAGCACTTTGTCTGAGGACATGAGGATCTGGTTAGCTGATAGAGAATGTGGTACTTCAGATGAGTTGAGGAAGAAGGGATACCTATACCTAGCAAGCAGGGTATCCCTATACAGGAAAGGGACCCCCAGTACTGCTCATGGGTCTAAAGGAACCCATGGTGAGCAGCCCAGACTGCCCCAACAGAATCTGCCAGTAGCAGGGGAAGCCACTAGTCCAGGTGCATGTCCAGGACCTAGGGAAAAATATTTTGAATGCAACTAGTGGGTCCAGGTGGCATACAGATGTCCACAGAGGCAAGGTGGGGAACAAAAGGTGAGTAAGTGGGAAAGACAAAATGCCAATAGTAGGTTGTCTTGAGACAACAGGGGTACCAAACTACCATCCTGCAGATGTCCTGATAGGGAAGAATTTTGATGAGGCAGTACTATGTGTTAATGCAGTTACATGCAGTCAGGCTTCAAGACAAGCATGTGGGTCGGGTAGCCTGAGGGAGACCCAGACAGACCACATACTTGCAGCCAGGACTGGTGAGGTGGTTACTTCAGGGAGGAAGCTACACTTTAGCAGTGAGACTAATGATGAGCCACAGCTGCTTGTGGGGGGTCTATGTTAAATCACAGAATGCTTAAAAAAGTGAATGATGATTTATCAAACCCATATAAGTGAAAGCTTACAATCTCGAAGGCTTAGAACAGCATTTTTTTTCCTAAGGGAAAAAAATCGCTGTTCCACAAAACAAAACAAAAAAAAAAATTAAAACATTACATAAAGTGTGGGGGGGGGGGTCACCCCCCACTGTGCCTCCCACACCCCCCTACTTAAATATACCAACTCCGAGATCACACTACAGTCACGAAAATGGCAAAGTAATGGAAGCGGCCAAGCAATATCTTTCCCAGGGGAAAGAATTTGCTTATATGCTGTTTCGCTATTTTGCCTTTTCGTGCTTTCAAGTTTGATCAAGACACATTCGAAAGAATGTGTCTTTGATTATTTAATAGGAACCCACTTTTGGGTACTGATGTTCCCTTGGACAGAGAGACTGCAAAGGTAGAGGTGAGCAGTAGTACCCAGGCTGACAATGAGGCACCACTGTCAGAGGATGCCAGACTTCCTGTGGAAGGGGAGCTGGGAAGAGTTACAAAGAGAGAGTTGACAGAGGCTCAGCTTTCAGACCCTACATTACAAGGCCTGAGACAGGTAGCTAGTGAGGCACCCAATTCTCAATGTAAGGGAGAATCTGTATACTGAGACAAAGGGTTACTGTATAGAGAGTGGACCCCCAAGGAAGCGCTAGAAGGTGAGAGAATACAGCAGTTGGTAGTGCCTAGAGCCTACCATCTGGCGCTTCTAGCCACAGCTCATGGTTTCCCCTTTGCAGGTCATATGGGTATAAAACATACAAAGAGATGTATTATGCAATACTTCTATTGGCCTGGAATTTCCAAAAATGTAACAGGGTACTGCAGGACCTGTGAGCAGTGCCAAAAGGTAGGCAAGGCAGGAGACAAGGTGATAGCTCCTTTGATGCCTTTGCCTGTGATTGAGGAGCCATTTCAGAGGATAGCTATGGATATTGTGGGGTGTCTGAGTACCCCAAGTTCCAAAGAGAAAAAGGATATTCTAGTAGTAGAAGATTATGCTACAAGATACCCTGAGGCAGTGGCTATGTCCTCCATTGAGGCAGAAAAGGTGGCAAATGCTTTGTTAGAGATTTTCAGCAGGGTATGTTTCCCAAAAGAAATACTGACTGACAGAGGTGGCAATTTCATATCAGACCTGCTGGCTTGTCTGAGGAAGTACTGTGGGGTAAAGCACCTGAAGACCACCCTCTACCATCCCCAGACTAATGGTCTTGTTGAGAAAAAGTAGTAAAAAAGGCCCTTACCAATAAAATAATAAAAACACAAGACAATACTTCTTACTACACAGTGCTAGTCAAGAGTTCAGAGATCAAAGGAAACTGCTTCAAATAATACAGTAGAACTGTTCTGACATCAAAACAGAAAAACAGCTAGACTAAACTTACTATTTTCTATCTATATCTAAGAGCAATCACTGTTCTAAATAAACTTACATATAGAGCAAAGCAGAATACTGGGGAGTTGTTGCCAGCTTTAGACAAAATCCAAAAATGCTCTCTCTCTGTCTCTGAGAAAATCCTTTAAATTGATAATGCATCCTGCTGACTCATTTTAGATTACATCATTCTTAACAATTCTTTGGTTTCCCATGCTAACAGAAGCTCAGCTTTTAATATAGCTTTGATCTTGCACCTGGTCAAGAAACCACAGTAATTAAAGACATTATATATTTAAAATCTAGCAATTAACTCTGGTCTCAAAACAATAGAAAGAATCTGCTGGGTCAGACACCACCGCCCCAGTTTGAGATCAGTCATACGAGGCTTGACTTATAAGCTTTCTTTTAGTAGAGTGCACTGTTGTTACATTTTTGATGTTCAACATTTAACACCATTTTCTGCCATTTAAGAGAACAAGCCTGTGGCTTATATTAAGATTTACAAAGACATAGAATTATCTACAAAATACTATCTAGCTAGGCTGGCAACCTTCACATATCTTCACAAAGAGTATTTTTGAAAACTTTTAGTGCAGTATTACTTGGAGTCTGAAGAGTCTGGAGCACAGTGATTTGCTTTATCAGGGGCGGTGTTCATTGCTGTTATGCTTGACATAAGCAGCTTCCTTCAGAAAATAATGAATCCCAGCCTGCACAGCACCTTCATGCAGAACAGGATTAGGATAATATAGTACCTATAAAATGGGTGTGTGTATGTTTTGGGGGGTAATATATATTCTTGGTTCATTTTTTGAATGTATGTGTATGTTTACTCATTCATATACCAATACCAGATTTATCCTTCGCATGCAGGAGTTGGAACCTCTTCCAACTTGCAGCAGACATAATGCAGAGAGACAATCCTAAATAGAATAGCAACCCATTACAGGACACAGAGACAGTCACTGACACCTACAGGTAATTTAGAATATCACCAATTCAAATATTACCATGTCTTTGGGATACGAAAGAAATCCAGAGACACTCATAAAAACGGAAGGATGCAAGGGAAGTGTTGACTCCGCAGAAAAGGCAGTCAACAGAGAATTAAATCAAACAACAAGGTGCCATGAGACATTAGACCTAACTACTGCATTACTGTGCTGCCCTTTTTTATGTATCCCTGGATCACAAACAGAGAGATTTCTAAATAAGTTTGTTTCTACAAGAAATAATAAGTGCAGAATAAGCCCCAGTGATGTGAAGTGCTATCAAAAAATCAACACGGTGTCCCTTTCTCGCCAGTCATATGAACAGGACTCTTAAAGCTTGAAAGATTGGCAGCAAACAGAACTGAAAAAAGTGCCCATGCCCCCCTGCATGGACCTAATGAGCGCAATTAAATTAACAAGATTTTGAAATAAAGGGGCTGCTTCTGAGCATGTCATCCTTCAGATGAGACATTAGATGGAGGCCCCATCTGCCTGAATAGGTAGGTTAGGGGATTAGGGAGATGTAAAAGATTCCAAGGCACTTATCAACAAGAATAGAGACAGTTCCCAGATGCCCTGACCAAATTTTCTCTAGTAGTGGTAATACCACCTCGGGTCTCCCATGAAAAGAAGCTATTGACCTAGTTGGACTAACCTGGTAAACTAAATATAAATAAGTAAAAATTAAAAAATAACATGCTTGTTGAGCTATCACTGACACCAGAATTATGGTGCTAGAGATGGATTTGTAATGAAGAAGCCCTGCAGCAGTGAAAGACAAAATCTTAAGTCCATTTATTTCTAAAACTGTTTCAGCAGTATTTTGAAGTTTTCTGAAAATTATGGTTAACCATCAGTACATAAAATGTCAGGCATGGTTGTCTTGGATGAAGTTGTAGGAGTCGAATGAGGAGGGAGAAGCAGCAGGTGCCAGCTCTCCATGATACACCACTGCACCACTTACTCCTAAAATCCATGAAACTCACAAAAAAGAAGATACAAATCTTGGGGGTTTTACAGTTCCTGAGTTAATTTTGCTAAAATCCTGTTGTCTAGGAAGAGGAAGAAGACAGAATGTTACAAATTGTAATTCATAGCTGTCATTTTAATAAAATTCTACAATCAGTTACTGTCCTATAGGTCATAGGGTTCAAGAACCAAACTGATATTGTCATATCAAAGGCGTATATGAGGAGGCTTAACTTTGCATTTACCACTTAGCTGCTCAGCCAGAATGCTGCAGTAATTCTTAGTGGAGGTGGCTCCCTCTGTCTGTGATTGGCATATCAGTAGTCATTAAACTGGCTTCTTTATTTTTTCACCTACAGCATATTTGTCTCAAATGGATGAAAGTAGATGAATCTAGACTCTAAAATTAATAATATCCTATCAGGTTTTCCTTCATACATTTACTACAACTCCCTGTTTGCAGTTGGTCGGTCAGTTTCATATCTACCTCACCACTGTGAACCTCAAATCGGTTATTAAGTATTCCCTTGAAGGCTGCCTGAATTTCTGGGACAACTCTAAATGCAGACCTTTTAACATATTAGCCCAAGAAATATGGACAAAGCCTTCCAAATGGGAGGAGAAAGGCTCAAAATTAGGATCAGATTTTAAATATTGCTCTTATAAACTTAGAAAGTAGCTAGAATAACAGTGTTTGTGTTAAAATGCTCTTTATAAAGGATATGAAGTCTGAAACTCAAACATATGTCATTATTTATTTTATTTTATTTATTTATTTTGCATTTGTTGACCGGGCTAGTCCAACTGGATACATGTCTATTTTCAGTGGAGGCCCGGGGAGAAAAGCTCCAGTTAAAGGCATACTATAACACATACTAAAAAAACATACAGAAACATCTAATACAAAAATTAGAAAATGACATTAATATAGAATAAATCATAACTAATAAAGATGATAGCGGACCACCACGAAAAATAAAAATGTTTTAATGCAAACAAGATAAGCGCTTTCGCGTACATCCCAGGTACGCTTCATCAGATCTCAATTAACTAGGCAAATGCTAACATTATAAGAATTATCATTAATTGAAAACCTCAGAAACAAACAATTAAGTAATCAAATGATTTAAAGTTGTATTCCAAAGCTCCTACAATGCTTACATGGTGACATAATAGAGCCTAGAGCCAACAAGAAATCGAGTCATAAAAATTCTCAAACTAAATGTAGTCATCGTAAATGCTGACAATAATCGTAATGATAATAAAAAATAAAAAATAAATAAATTAATATTTCATGGATACCATGATTCTATCTGTATGTATGGATAAAATACCTGAGTGTGTTACTATGCTATAGATCATATGTATAAATCTGACTATATATACACTGCCTGCACAAAATCAACATTAGAAACATAGATTGTATAACAAATATAGTTGACTAAACAAACTTATTAGATACTCTAAAAAAGGTGCTACAACCTGTTTATATTATATACAAAGACATCTATATAAATAACCAAGTCAGACTCATATTAATATATATATATATCTAAGACCATAATAAACCTAAAAACCCGAATCTGATGTCAGTATTAAGCATATCTATTTCATCTAAAACTGCTGAACCTTCATTTCAATTTGCGTGCTTCAAGTAAGGGTTTTATAGTAATAGATTGATTAAGACCTGGGTCCTGGTGTGCTCATAGCTTGAATATCCATTCAAGTTCTACTTTTTCCAGATGGTTCATGTTATTCCCACCTCTCTTATTGGGGGTTACTACTTGCAGTACTCTGAATTTAAAGCTGTGTCCTGAATGGGACATAGAATGCTTGGCTAAAGCATTATGTTGGTCAGATTTCCTAATGTCATATGTGTGGTTATATATCCTGTCCTTCAGTCTGCTGGTTGTCATGCCTACATAAAAAGCATGTCATAGATCACAATTAGCCAAATATATCAAATTTGTGTCATAGAATAAATCATCTTCAGTTTAACAAAATTTACAAAAGGACTGAAAAAAGACTGGAAGAGTTAAGCATGGTAAGTGGTACTCAGGAGTGACGGTGTTAGGAATTAGGAAGGAAGGTTAGTTTAAAGAATGGTTGCATGAAGAGTTATGGTTGAGAATATTATGTTTTGAGGGTATCAGATAATTAGAGAATAACAGTTAGTCAGGGTTGGTACAAGAGCATAACCAGTGGTTAGAGAAGAAAAGTTTTATATTAGTTTTAAATAGTGGGAGAGAGGTTAGGGTTGTAAGGTCTTGTGGTAAGTGATTCCATATTTTACCAACTGAATTAGAGAATATGGAGTCACCTGCTAAGTTATTTGATAAGAAAGTGTGAATCAACATTTTGTTAGTGGAGCATAGATTCCTCAAGTTATTATATGGTCTTATGAAGGTAGAGAGAATTGGGGTGTTGTTGGGTTGGTATAGGGCTTTATGGGCAATTGTAGGTTGGTTAAATTGCAATAGGTGAGGTAATTCAAGCCAGCCTAGTTGTTTTAGATTCTGACAGTGATGAGTCCTGTATGGAAAGTTTATAGCAAATCTGGCAATATTGTTATATGATCTAGCTAGTTTGTTAAGATTATTTTTAGAAAGATTGGTATATATGGGGGAAGCATATAATAGGGTAGAGATTAAGTGGGTTCTAGCTATTGTGGTTCTGGCTACTGGTGTCAGGAAAGGTTTGATTCTATAGAGGGATCCAAGTTTTTTGTTAATAGATTTTATTGTAGTATTTATGTGAGTGTCAAACTTTAGTTGATTGTCAATTGTAATTCCCAGGAGTTTGGTGGTGGGGTCTGGAGAGATAACGGTACCATTGTTGGATGTAAGTGGGAAATGAAGAGGGGGAGACAAATGAGAGGGTGTAAAGAGCAATAGTTTGTTTTCTTTGGGTTGAGGAGAAGACAGTGGTTGGAGAACCATTGTTCTATAGTGGAGAAGGCTTTTTGTGTTAGAGAATGAAGTTCAGTTAGGGATGAGGCTGAACAAATGATGGTAGAGTCATCAGCATATTGAATGCAGGTAGAGAGTGGAGTAGAGAGATGAAGGTCATTTATGAAAATGGAAAACACTAGTGGACCTAAAATGGGGCCTTGTGGGACACCTAGGTAGGTGGGAAGGAGGTCTGAAAGATGGTTTTGCCATAGAACTGCTTGTTTTCGGTTTTCCAGGTAGGATGTAAACCAGTTCATAGCAGGATTATCAAGAGAGGGTGACTAAAGTAGGTGGAGGAGAAGTTGATGATTGACCATGTCGAAGGCTTTAGATAGGTCTACAAAGAATGCTGAGGAAAGAATATTATTGTTGCGATTTTTGTTGATACAGTTGGTAAAGGATAGCAAGGCTGTGGTGATACTGTGGAATGGCTGGAAACCATGTTGACAGTTAGCTAGGAGATTATAGCGGAGTAGGTGGGTTATTAATTGTTTGTGGATGCATTTCTCCATTATTTTATCAAGTGGAGAGAGTAGAGCTATGGGGCGAAAGTTGGAGTACTCAGTGGAGTCACCACCTTTGTGAAGAGGAATAATGTGTGAGATTTTCCAAATAGATGGGATAGTGCCTTCTTTTATGGTTCTATTGATCAATATGGAGATTGGGTAGGCAATGGCTTTGGCTCCTATTTGGAGGTATTCTGCTGGTAATATATCAGCTGAGGGGGTAGTAGGTTTTAATGTTTGAAGTAAGGAAGAGATATAGGAGGTGGGTATAGGTTCAAGGTGGAAAGGAGGAGGAATGGAGCTTGAACTGGGCAAATTGGAGGTATCAGAGTTTTGTTGATTTGCTAGATTTAGTATAGCAGTAGTAATGAAAGTATTAAAGGCATTTGCTGTTTGTATTGGACAGTCAGGGTTGGAGCCTAGTAAATTAGGTGTGGCTACTTTGCCTGGGGATAGAAGTGTGTTAATAGTAGACCAGAACGTTTGTGGTTGTTGAAGGGATAATTGTTGTAGTTGGATATAAAAGTTCTTTTTGTCTTGTAGGATAGCTTTTTTGTTATGTTTCTTTGTTGTCTAAAAGTTTGGTGATCAATCGTGTCCTTTGTGGTACGCCATTTAGCCCAAGATTTATTTCTACTAAGGATTAGTTTCTTAGTATGATTTGAGAGCCATGGGGCTGGTTTATTTTTTATTCTTATGGAACGCATTGGGGCATGATGGTCTAGGATTGCTAGGAAAGTGGTATTGAAGTAATTAACTGCTTCATTTATAGGGAGGGACTTAAGCGGTGACCAGTTGCATTGTTTAAGTTCGGTTAGAAACAGTTTGTGGTCAAAATGTTTTTTGCTACGGGCAGTTCTGACTGAAGTAGAGATATTTAAACTTGTTTTATGTCTGATAATATATATTAGAGAGTGGTCACTAAGGTCATCTGGGAGGGTTCCTGTTGTATAGTTTTGCTGTGGACAATTTGTTAGTATCCAATCCAGGATGCTTTCTTTATTATTAAGTTTATTTGTTCTAGTCGGAGAGTTTATAGCTTGTGAGAAGCCATACAGGTTGATCAGGGTGGATGGATTGGTGTTGTTACATAAATTCCAGTCAATATTAAAGTCTCCTAGTAGTATTGTTTCTTGAGGGAAATTTGAAGAAAGCCAGTTTAATAAGTCTTCTAGTATTGTAGGATTTTTACCTGGTGGAAGGTAGGTGCAGATGATGTTAACTGATTTTTGGGAATTAAGCTGCAGTTTAGAAATAATTATTTCTACGTTGTTATCTGAGGGTAGTTTATGATTTATTTTGTTGATTTGTAGTCCTTCTTTATAGAGAATTGCTACCCCTCCACCTTTTTTATTTATGCGGTCTTGTCGAAGGATACTATAGCCTGGGGGGATAATTTCAATATCTTTTATTGTGGGATTGAGCCATGTTTCAGTTAAGCAGAGGATGTCGAACTGCTGGACATCCAGAAGAGCATGAATTTGTGGTATTTTGTTGCATATACTACATATGTTTAGATGGGCTATTGAGAGTAATTTGGAGGGTTTGGTTGATGGTAAAGGGATTGTATTATATTGGTTGCAGTTAGTGGGGGATGAGGGAGGGTTTGGGTCTGGGTTGGGGTGAATGTCTCCATCTATTAAGGAGTGGAGTAATATAAAGTTGTAGTACTGGGGAGGTTTACAATGGTAGTAAAATAATTTTCTATTGTTTAGAATTGAGTATTTAATATGAATTAGTCGATGATATTTAGCTTGAAAGTAACTGGGCTTGTAGATGGCATTGAGAAAGCTTGTAGATAAATCTGGAAAAGGTGTTACAGTTTGTTTGGAAGGGATGATAAGAGTAGAGAAGAGGGGTTGTACATAGGAGGTTAAGAGGTAAGTAGTGGTAAGAGTAGTCAGGAGTGAGAGTACTAGTAAACATTGGTGTTGGTAAGGCATGGTAGAAGAATGTATAGTAGGTATTAGAGGAGAAGGAGAAGAGTAGGGGTTAACTTTTGGAAGATTAGGCAGGTGGTAGTGGGAGGAGATTTATACTTGAGGGGAGTAGAGGTATAGATGTAGGGTGTGGCTGGTAGTGATTCTATGATTGGTTTTTGGTAAAGGGGGTGTGATTCTGAAGGCATAAGTTTAGAGACACTGGGGGCAGGTTGGAATTTGGGGCAGGGTAGGGGAGCGGAGTGAGCCCGAAGGGCTAACGGAGCGGGAAGACACAAGAGAGTGAATTACTAAGAAAAACAATCTATGGAATGGAAGAAACAGCAGGTAGGTCAGAGAGTGAGAGAAAGTATAAATGGTAAAGTTGGCTAATCTGTAGAGATATACTAAGTTAGTGTACCAGAGTGTGGTATAGCAAGGTGAGGGAGGGGAGGGTGAAAAAAGGAGCAGGTCAGAGAAAGAGACTGTTTAAAAGACTAGTAAGTAAGGTATAAGGGAAATTAGAAAAAAAGTATATGATGAGAATATAGAGAAGTGGTGGAAATTTAGTGATTTCATTTGTCACATCATCTCAGTGATTTGCCAGAAAACCACAAACTTTATGAGGGACAGACTAGAATTTTGAGGCAAAAATCAAGGCAGTTGAGAGGTATGTTTACATGATAGCTAACTACCTAGTGGCAGCTATAATATGCAGGCTTTGCAGATGTGTTTTACTATGTCACATTTTATGATTACCATTAGTACTTCATGTTTGTTGTGGCTAAGAACTAATATGTGTAATATCCTTGGCTATCACTTTGGACAGCATATGATACTGGCATTGGAAAAGGGCCATAATACCCCCCTCTGTGGTACAATGAACACAGGAGGTAAAGTCTGGATCATGTCAAGATCTATGACATTGCAATCAGGTTTGCTTGTAGAAGACTTGGGATTACATAATAATTGTGGCTGCTGCATATTATGGAGTAGTTTTTCAGTGCTAAAGTAGTGTCACCATGCAAGTTGTCAATACAGGTTGTAGTATGCGGCTGTGTAACTTGTTTGTGTCTTTTTAAAGAACACACACAGTCTGGAAAGGAATGCAATGTAGCACTGCTTGATACACATTATTCTCTTTTATCAGGTTTTGTAATTGAGGTCTATGCTCTAGGTGTGAGTAAAATATTTAAATTAGTAGCCATCATAGAGAATTACATTGGACTTCCAGACTTGGACTTGTTCCTGTTGGCTGTTTGCTTGTGCACCCCTGCATCAAGTAGTTTGCAGTGTTTGTGGACAGCAGTCACTCATTCTGTGTCTTAAATTACTTTTTCCTCCACATACGACCCAGCCAGCATGATAAACTACCATATAGGGCAGTGTCTTCCATACAAATTGTAGGATCTATGCTGCTTTTGCAGGGTGATGTTACAATCCGTGTTTGTTAAAGCAAGCAAAAACTGCTGTGCTTCACTGTTCACCTTTCATTTAGGGAATACAGAGGTGCATTGATTAGTATTGCTGCCTCACAACATCAGTATTAGGGGTTTCATCCTGATTTGTTTTGTTGCTTTTTATGTCCTCACTATTTCTGCATGGGTTTTCTCTGCATAATGCAGTTTCCACTATTTCTCAGATGCATACTATTCTCCCTATATCACAGATATTTTGTCATATCAGTTAATCTAACCACATGGTTTACATTCACTCTTGCTCATGAGACTGATTGAGGCTGAAAAAAAGTCTCCAATGATGTGGTCACATACCTGGTTAACAAATGATTAAAAACAATCAACCAATCAATCAATCAATCAATCAATCAATCAATCAATCAATCAATAAAGAAATAAAGAAACAAACAAATGAACAAATAAATAAGCAAGTAAGTCAATAAATAAATACACTGTACTGTTAAACACAATTTACCACATCATGGGTCTTTGTGGTACATAATTTTGATTGATAATGGAGATGGCTCTCTCATGTGAGACAGGACCTTAACTCCTTGAAAGTGTGTAAATAAAAGGCCATTTTGTATTCCCAGCTACAAACTGTTGTCCATTCACCATACCTCATATAAAAAATGTTCTTGATTGTAAAAAATGTATGCCTCATTTTCAGTTTTTACCCCTTAGCCATAAATGTTTATTTTTTTTGGTCAGTATTTCACTCTTTTTAAGAGTGACAGCTTTTATGATCCTCCATTTTTTGAAGGCTTTAACAGCTGTAAGAATTGTATGGCCTGTATAGCTCATACTATTTCTGTTAGTTGCCTAGAAAAGTAGTAGTAGTTGGTTAATTACACAATGCACTACACAACTCTGTTGATCCTATGACAAGGCTTATGTTAATGACAATGCCATTGTATCAAAGCTGGCATGCATTAGTTTTGTGCATACATAAAAAAGTATGAAGGCTAGCATTATGGAAACAGACGATCATTCGGTCTGTCTCTCAGTCTCTATAAGATGAGACTTTGTCAGAAGTATACCTTTGTACATTAAAAAAGAGTTTTCTCTTGAATAGGTGTAATCCACAAGATTAAGTAAACGTGACTTTTGGGGGAGAAAACTTACCTAATAAGTCTTAATATATTATAGCCCATTTTGAGGACTACTTTCTTTCTTGGCCTCTTATTTTGGAACCATCATGGACTGTAGTACATCTGTTTACCATCACAGCAGGTAGGTAAGCACATACACAGTGGTTCCTGCCAGCAAACTACTTAGCAGCTGTCATGGTTTATCTTAATTACACGCAGATGACTGCAAATGACCAGAATTGCCTGGCAGTAAAATGGCAGGTGAAAATTGTTACTACAGACTGTGAAACTGCTATCAAGAGCAATTCACTTAGGAATGAAGAGAGTTTTGTCATTTTTTTGTTTGTTTGTATTTGTTGACCTGCAGCTGGGCATTACCCATTTTCAGCAGATACTCAGAAAGAAAAGCTCTACAGTCAATACACAAAATTAGAATAGCTGAAACAAAGATACTACAATACACTTAATACGTTCAGCAAAAGTAAAAGTATGTTATAATTTTACACATTGAAAACAGTTAGGTCAGGTAAGCAGGAGAATTTTGTTTTCTGATAGCTTGCTGATAAAACTGGCTATTGTGCATTAAAGGATAGACTATATGTAATTGTACTGTATTTATATATAGATAGAGATACATAAGTGTGCATGTGTGTGTAATAAAAAAAAAAAAAAAAAAAAAAAAAAAAACAGAGAAACTGTTGGTCTTAAAACTTCATTGATGAGCTCAGTCACAATAATTTCCAAAAATTGTGAAACCCAGGTAGTGCTTCAAAGCATCAAGCCTTTATTCATCACAGACAAGTGATTCTCAGTAACAAAAAAAATCAGAAATATTTTACCAATGTTAAACATATCAGATTTTATATACTTAGAATTAGGTATGGAAAATATACGTATTGTTTAATATTAACCCAGCCTATTCATGGCAAACAATATAAACAGGGCGTAAAATTACATTTTAGAGCAGCAAGTAGTGACCCCCACATACTACTACTTATTAAATCAAACTAAATCCTAGTTAAGGAAAACACTGCCTATCTATTTGTAGCCCACATTCCAATATCAAGTATTAAGAAAAGCATGACATATATATAAAAAGATATACATGAAAAGACTTTTAACTAAAATAACTTTCGGTTAACTTATACAATAACGTCTTCATCAGGTCTATGACAAGAACTAAAATGAAGAAAAAAAATACGTTGCTATCTCATCATAGACATAATCAAACTAGAACACTATAAATATAGAAATACATCTGTCTAATAATATAAATATCCATCCATGTGTATTAGTGTGCATAAAAAACTGACCCCGGGATTCATGAACCTTGCGCCAGGCGCCAGCATAGCGTCGGCGTTATAACGCCAAATATGGCTGCTTAGCGATTCAGGTATGAATGAATTCCACGTGCACTACCACGGCGCGGACCGTCCCGCCCGCGTAGGTATGCAAAAC